>NW_012143412.1:1986737-2068875 GCF_000956105.1 Propithecus coquereli | reverse complement strand
ATTTAATTTTTTATTTCTAGAGATATTGCAGTTTAGAAGTGTTTCTCAATCTTTCATGTGCATAAGAGTTTGCCTGGGGATCTTGATCTTGTAAAAATGTAAATATTAGTTCAAAAGTTCTAGGGTATGGCTTGAGAATCTGCATTTCTGTCTCTCTGTCTTTATTTAAATAGAGTTTAAGGGGCACATGTGGTTTTTTGTTACATGGCTGAATTGTGTGGTGGAAAAGTCTAGGCTTTTAATACACTCGTCACCTAAATAGTGTACATTGTACCCAATAGGTAATTTTTCATCCCACATCCCCACTCCCTTCTGAGTCTCCAGTGTCATTAATTCACTCTGTATGGCCGCATACCCATTGCTTAGCTTCCACTTAGAAGTGGAACATGCACTACTTGGTTCTTTGTTCCTAGGTTACTTCACTAGAATCATGGCCTCCAGTTCCACCCAAATTGTTGCAAGAGACATTATTTCATTTTTTTTGATATGTGAGTAGTATTCTATGGTATATAGAATATATATGGTATATATATATATATATATATATATATATATATATATATACACACACATATATTCCTTTGTCCTGTCTTTGGTTGGTTGGCACTTAGTTTGCTCTCAGATCTTTGCAATTGTGAATTGTGCTGGCATACACATGTGGGTACAGGTGTCATTTTTATAAGTTAATTTCTTTTCCTTTGAGTAGATCCCCAGTAGTGGGATTGCTGGATTGAATGACAGTCCATGTTTCTAAGAAGCACCTAGGTAATGCTGATGCTGCTGGTCCTTAGAGCAGCACTCTGTATAGCAAGGGGTTCCAATGACAGATGTATGTATCATCTTTAGAGCTTTATAAAAATCCATAGTAGCCAGTTCTTAGAACTCCTTGAATCAGAATCAAAAGCAATGAGATGGTCTCTTATTTCTTTTATGAATAAAAGCTTCATCATTCTAACCAAAATTATCCAGAAGAGTCACATGGTGTTCTATTTCTGAGAAATGTCATCGTTACTGCATCCTTTCGAGTGATACCAGCCCCCTTAGCAGGCACTTGGCCCTTTAACTCTTGGACAGAGTCTTGTCCCTTACACTATATCAGCTCCTAAAGCCTTTTATTATTTCACATGAAATATTTATGAGACTCTTCTAACATAATAACTTGGCTGGGCCACACAGGATATCCCTTGGCCAAAAACAGTCTTTATATCAATGCTACCTTAAGTTAATAATTGTTTCTCTCTAGTACTTTTTAATTGTTTCCTTAACAACTCATCATATCAAATAAGACCAAGAGAACAATGAAGAAAATAGATTTTTTTAATGAGTATTGGGAATTGCAATATTATCTTGTTTCTGCTAAAGATAAGATGATTTGCTTGCTTTGTGATATTGCAATGTCAATATCAAAGAAATTCAGTGCTCATCAGCGTTATAACACTCATGAGGACCACAAATATTGATTAGAGGGAGAGGTGTGAATGATTATATTACAGAAATCAAAAGATGAAAAGCAAAAGCAAAAGCAAAGACAATTCTTTCAAGCAGCAATAAGACCTGGAAATAATGGCACTGAATCAACTTATAAAGGAGCAAAAGGGGAAGCCATTTAGTGATGTAGAAATTGTGAAAGAATGCATTGTCAAAGTTGTAGACCCTGATGACACGTAAGTACAAACAACTGCCTCTTTCAAGGAGAGCCATGACTGATTAGCAGCATGAATTAGCCTTCAACTTAACAGAAAAACTTCATGCGATACTTCAAAAGGAAAATATATATTAATATTATTCAGTCACTTTGGATGAATCAACTAATACTACTGACTTGGTATAGGTTTTATACTTCATTCGGGTCATAACAGTGGATTTTCTTTGCTATGAAGAGTTACTCGCTTTGGGCACTCTTGCAAACTGAACATGGGGAATAAATTTCTTCAAGAACTTTCAAGATAAATGTGAAGTTGGATTGAATTTGGTAAGTTTAGTGGGTGTATGTACAGATGGTGCACCTTCCATGACAGAAAAACATGAAAGGTTTATTGCACAGAATAAAAGAAAGTATTAACAGGTCCAGATGCTCTGATTTATTTTCACTGTATCTCCCATCAGCAAAACCTCTGTGCTAAAGCTACTATTTTAAGTGACACTTTGCAACAAATTATAAGTTTAGTGAACTATATTCATGCAAATGCGACATGGCATCATCAGTTCATAACATGCTAAAGCTGAACAATGAGGTTTTCAGTGTGGATTTCCCATATCATTCTAAAGTGTGTTGGCTATTGCAGGAAAGGTGTTAGCCAAAATTTTATCTCTGTGAGAACACATAATTAAATTTTGTGAAGAAAAGAATCAGCAATGTGTATTATTGAATGAAGATTTCTATAGGAATGCAGCATTTGTATATGATATCATGTCAAACCAAAATGACTTGAATATTTATTTCTTTGCAAGGTAAAACTAAGTCTATATATGATATGTGGCAAAAATCCAAGCATTTCAAAAAAAGCTCTGTTTTTTCAAAACACTTCTTCAAAAGGAAATTTCAGATGAACATTTTCCCCAGTTAACAAAGGTCATTGATTAGCGGGATGATATATGGAAATCATTTGAAGAATATGCAGCTGTTATAGACCTGTTAATTGGAGAATACAATGAAAGGTTCACTGACTTTGAGAATCATGACATCACACTCAAATTAGCATTTCAGCCTCACCTAGTTGATACCACCAAGACACCTAAAGAACTACAGATGGAATTGATTCAGCTCTCAGTAGATGACATTTTAAAGTCATCATTTGATGCTAAGAAAGATCCAATTGAAATATGGAAAAATGCAGTAGAAATACCCATGCCTTTGACAACATAGCTCAAAAATGCTTTCTTGCTTTTCAACTACTTATTGCTGCAAATCTACATTCTCCTCCCTAACTCAAATCAAGACGCCCTTAAGGTCACAAATGACTGATACCCATCTAGAGGATCAACTGAAACTGTGGACCTCCATATTGCAAACAAATGTTCAAATGCTTTCCAACAAAAAGCAGACACAACAAAGTCATTAAAAGGTTAGTTAACTTTAAGATGAAGAAATGGTTTTCATTTTTTGAAATTATTAAGTACATAGTAGTTAGATTTTTACAAAACAATGTACATTTTTTAGTATATCTAGTTGACATTTCTTGAATGTGGCCTTATTTGATTATAGCTTAATTAATTCAGCCTTCCAACATGAAAAGGTTCCCCATCCTTCAACTAGTCTATCTCCTAATTATGTCTTATTTCATTGATGTCTACTCTTTTAAAGCTTTGTTGGGTTTGACAAAGCACAAAGTTTAGATCTTTCATCTGTGCATTTGATGACTTTTGATTTGTGTAGATACTTGTGACATTATCTTCACAATCAAGATGATGAATATGTTCATCAGCTGCAAAAGTTTTTGTATGCACCTTTATAATTTTCTCTCATGCTCCTTTCCTCCTCATCCCCCCCAAATTTCATATCCAAATAACCACTGATCTGTTTTTCTGTAGCTATATATGACTTCGCATTTTCTAGAATTTTATATAAATAGAATCATATAGTACTATGGTCCCCAGCCCCCAGGCCGTGGACTGGTACTGGTCCTTGGCCTGTTAGGAACTGGGCTACACAGCAGGAGGTGAGCGGTGGGTGAGCGAATGAAGCTTCATCTGTATTTACAGCTGCTCCCCATCACTTGCAACACCGCCTGAGCTCTGCCTCCTTTTAGATCAGTTGCTGTCTCCCATCACCCCCAGATGGGATAGTCTAATTACAGAAAAACAATTTCAGGGCTCCCACTGATTCTGCATTGTGTTGAGTTGTATAATTATTTCATTATATATTATAATGTAATAATAATAAAAATATAGCACAATAAATGTAATGCACTTGAATCAACCAGAAACCATCCCCCCACCCACTGCTCCATGGAAACCTTATCTTCCATAAAAGTGGTCCCTGGTGCCAAAAAGGTTGGGGACTGCTGATATAGTAGATGTTATTTTTTAAGAACTTCTTTCACTCAGGATAATTATTTTAAAATTCATACATGTTGCATGTGTCAGTAATTCTTATTTATTTATTTTTTTTGCTTAGGATAGCGTTATATGAATATACCACAATTTATTTATTAACTTACCTGTTGATGAACTTTTGGGTTATTTCCAGTTTGGGATATTACAAATAAAGCAAGCTGCTATGGACATTTTTGTACAAGTCTTAGTCGACACATAAATTTTCATTTTTGGGGGGGAAAATACTGACTTAGTAGAATGGCTGGGTTGTATGATACTTGTATTTTTAAATTCTTACAGAACTGCCAAAATGTTTTCCAAAATGGTATAATCATTTCATAGTTCCACCACCAGAGTATGAGAGTTAAAGTTGTTCCCTAATTTTGCCAACACTAATTATGGTCAGTCTTTAAATTTTAGTCAATTGAGTGGGCTATGTAGTCGTATCACACTGAGGTTTTTGTAATATTGTTGGGCCATCTCTTCATATCATTATTTTCAATCTGTGTATCTTCTTTAATAATGTGATTCTTTTGTTCATATTTTTATTGGGTTTTCTTATTACTATTGAATTGTAAATGTTCTTTATGTATTTTAGATAAAAATCATTTGACAAATACATATTTTGCAAATATATACTTATATAAAATTGATATTTATATATTGATTTTATATCCTGCAACATTACTAAACTCACTTATTAGTTCTGGTAGTTTTTTGAGGATTGCATTGAATTGTAAATAGAATCCTATTCCTTGCAGGCTCTTTGTTAATTCTAAGTATGAAATAGAGAAAACTAGTACAGATTTTCAGACTTTTGGACATAATCAAATTTTACTGGGTAAAGGTTTTCTGTGATTTTTTTTTCACTGTCAGAAGCAATAATTGTGAATCAAGTTCACTGTGTACCAGTATATATCCCACCAGAGGACACTAAACAGTTCACCAATACCATGCACCAGTGTGAATGAATTTGCATGAGTCTGGTGAGACAGAACACTCACACAGGTTAAGCAAAGCAACTATACTACTCCCAGAAAAGCATCAAGGGACAACAGAACCCTGGAATTCATGGCAAGCCAGTCCCCCAAAGCTCATGAAAGTTGACCAAAGCAGATGGCATCTCATCTACATGTGCCCATGTTGCACGGTAGCAGAGGGACCCCAAAAGACCACCCCAGCCTGGTTTTATACCCACGGGCAACTGGAACCTCTGGGCGAAGGTGTTGTAGGACATCCTGTTCTAGGAGAGATGGAAACAGAGCCAGGGCTATTCTGATCAGTTCCTTTTTAACTCAGGAAGTTGCATTCCCAGCACATTCTACAGTTATTCTTGAACTACAAATAGAGAGAGGAAGAAGGGCTGAGTCTTTAAGGCCATCCAGGGAATTGTCCTGCAATAATCAATGTCTTTCCTGGTACAAATTTAATCATTTGTAATAGGCCAATCAATAAATTTAGGTCCCTCTTCAAAATTCTCACTTCCCAGATGGGGCACTTTCATTAGGAGTTTGACCTCTGTGGCAGATGTCGGAGAGCTTCTTCTCTGCGTTGGTGCCTGACGCTGCTCTGAGACATCTCTCCCTCCCACACATAACCAGGGCCAGCCATACGTTATCTATTCTTTACCTACCCCCAGCCACATAACACGTGGGACTCTTCATTCGCTCAGTGGTATGCCAGTGAACCTGAAAATCTGCATGCTACTTTGTTAATTATATTTTTAATCGAGTCACTTCATCTAAACAAATAAAGCCACCAGTTATTAGAAATGGCATCTGAACTCAGTAGTTAATAAAGCTGTGCTGAAAAGTGTTCAAAAATGTGATTTGTTTTAGAAGTGTACACAATCTTGACAGAGATACCTTTTTATTTGAAGCTGAGATCTACACATATTTAAAGGTGGTCTCTTACTGAGCTAGGCTGAATGAGCATGGATTTGTGTTTTAGTCAAGATCAGGCATTTATCTATGACTTGTTCATACTAGAGATTTGGCTTTGAGAAACTAGTTCAGTTTGCCAATACAGAAGGTTTCTTTTAGTTTTTACTGCCAAAAATTGAGAAGTCTCCTTTTAATTTTCCACAAGAGAGTTTGCCAACAATATGAGACTCTTTTTTTATCATAAACACTTTTAGTTACAGTGTTTTTATATCTCACAGAAAAATACGGTGTATACTGTCATTGCCTCAGTCTCCTTAATGTGTCTGTAATCTTGTGGAGTTCACAATATCATATATAATTCCCATTTGAGTCTTCCTTATAGCTTACAATATTATCTTGCATATAGAAAGTAGTTGCTAATTATTCACCGATACTCATTTCAGTTTCAAAGCTTTGCCTGCTATGGCTTCAGCTTATCTATACTACAGTTTCTCCTTTTACTACTAAATTGAACTATGTAATTCAAATTGGTCTCTTGATTTCGCACCTGAAATTTTGGCTTATTCTATTTCTTTCATCGGAAATACTTGCCACTCCAGACTTAATTATCCAAATCTGAACCATCTTAAAAGATTGCATTGGCACCACCTTCTTTATGAAACTGCCTCTGGCATTGTTTTCAGAAAGATATACACTCTTTCACCTCCACTCTCTTCCTTTAGGAACCACAAGAGCTACCGCTGATGGAGGACCTAGTATGTTCCTGGCAAGATGCCTGGCATTTTATATGTTATCTTATTGTAATCTTCAAACAAATATGAGCCTGCATAATAAAACTCTAAGTTTTCATGGAGGAGGATACTGACAGTAAAAGAGATTGACTACTTTGCCCAGATCAGAGATATAATAAGTGTGAAGCCAATGTGGAAAAATTTTGACTGACTTTAAAACCTTTTCTCTTTCCAAAGTGTTAATATTTATTTCTAATACCTTATAATTTTCTGTCCTATATTCCTCACAATTATAATCATACTTGTTAGGCTATGTGTTTGATCTTTGATAAGAGGATAAAATCATTTCAGACTCTATTGTATAGAATCCTTAAAATATACACTTATGAAATTCATGTTTTTAAATATAATTCCACAAATATTTATTGAGTACTTATCATGAGTAAGGCATTTTGCATACTCAAAATATATTTCATATTTATGTCACCATTCCTGGGGCATTTTCCCTATTCTGCCTTTTTAAGAGATATCATTCTGTGTTATTGCATATCCCCAACTGGATAGACTCTGATATTAGCTGGGCCAGTGGCTGTTAAACTTGTTTTTCTTTCTTCATAATTAAGATATAACAAGGATGTCAATAAGTGTCATAATTAAAGAGGAGCTGGTCTGGTGGCAGCTGAGGTAGGGACAGGAGAACCCTGGAGGGGATGTCGATGCCCCTGCTCAGGACCCTCCCAGTGCCCTGTAGCAGCCCTTGATGCCCCATGTGGAAATGTCAGTGCTCTAAACATCACTGCTTTAAGCCAATTTTGATTTTCTAATGAAAATCAGGGGGAATTTGTGTGTGTATGTGTCTGTGTGTCTGAAATTTTGGGGTCTTAGAGCTTGCTCTTCACTCCTAATTATAGTATTTTTATAATAAATGAACATCCAAAAGTGAACTGAGATACCCAAAACATCCACAAAACTGATAAACAAAAATAAAAGCAAAGCCAAACAAATAATAACTGAAGTACTTAACTAGAATCTACTTAGAACTCAGGAAAATCAATAAGAAAAAATCAAACAACCCTATCAAAAAGTGGGCAAAGGACATGAACAGAAACTTTTCAAAAGAAGACAGAATAGTGTCCCAAAAACATATGAAAAAATGCTCAACATATCTAATCATCAGGGAAATCAAAACCACAATGAGATATCACTTATCTCCAGTGAGACTGGCCTTTATCAAAAAGTCCCAAAACAATAAATGTTGGCGTGGATGCGGAGAGATAGGAACACTCAGACACTGCTGGTGGGACTGCAAACTAGTGCGACCTCTGTGGAAAGCAATATGGAGATACCTTAAAGAGATACAATTAGAAGTACCATTAGATCCAGCAATCCCATTACTGGGCATCTACCCAAAAGAACAAATGATACTCTATAAAAAAGACACCTGCACCCGAATGTTCATAGCAGCACAATTCACAATTGCAAAGATGTGGAAACAACCCAAGTGTCCATCAATACATGGGTGGATTAATAAAATGTGGTGTATGTATACCATGGAGTACTATTCAGCTTCAAGAAACAATGGCGATATAGCACCTCTTGTATACACCTGGGTAGAGCTGGAACGCATTCTACTAAGTGAAGTATCCCAAGAATGGAAAAACAAGCGCCACATGTACTCACCATCAAATTGGTATTAACTGATCAACACATAAGTGTACATATAAGAATAACACCTATTGAATGTTGGGCAGGGGGGAGGGGGAAGAAGGGAGGGGGAGGAGGGGACGGGTATATGCATACACAAAAAGTGCAATGCACACCATCCGAGAGATGGACACGCTTGAAATTGGGACTTGGGGGAGAAGGGGGGCAAGGGCAACATACGTAACCTAAACATCTGTACCCCCATAATATGCTGAAAAAAAAAAAAGAAATACAAAAAAAAATAAAATAAAGGATATCTCGATGAACTATTGACTATGGTGGCTGACCCCTTGGTGGGGAAGTCCAGTTTTAGCCATGTCGACACAACATGTGTGTAGCCTTTTACACTCTTGATGGTCTTTTGTTGCCTCTTCACTGCCCTACTTAGTGACTCTGTGTCTCTCCCTTACAGCTCCCAGGATTAGCTCATTTCCTCATTCTTTTGAGGTCCATTCACTGTTTCTTGTTACTGTACACTGTGTACTCCAACAACATTTTGTCACTGAATATTTTTTCTTTTCTATTCCTCCTTTTAATTTCTTATTTTTATTTCAGCATATTATAGGGGTACACATGTTTAGGATACATATATTGCCTTTGCCCCACCTGAGTCAGAACTACAAGTGTGCCCATTCCCCAGATGGTGCACACCGCACCCATTAGGTGTGTATATACCCATCCCCTTCTCCCCCCTGCCACTCGCCCAACACCCGATGAATGTTACTGCTATATGTTCACATAGTGTTGATCAGTTAATACCAATTTGATGGTGAGTACATGTGGTGCTTGTTTTTCCACTCTTGGGATACTTCACTTAGTAGAATGGGCTCCAGCTCTATCCAGGATAATATAAACATCACTTCCATATATTTGCTTACATGGTCCCCTCTGCCTGAAGTTTCCTTCCTTGCCTCCCTTTCTCACTCAGAAGACTTCAACTACTTTTTATTTTCAAAAAGCTGGTAAAAGATATTTTCCAACCCTCTACTATGCTCAATCCTGCTCAGGAAAATGATCACTTGGGCTTACATACTCAGAAAGCACTGGGTGTATAATTTTTCAGATTTGCCACAGTGAATCATAATACTTGTTTATCTATTTTTCTCCAAATCAGACCAAGAGCTTTTAGGGAGAAGGCTGTATCACATCCATTTCACATATTCCCATTCTCCAGTGCAGACCCAGCCCTTAGTAGGTACTCTAAAAATTGGTCAATGAAGGCCTAAGGCAAATGTCCTAGAACATCACACTTCTCTAGCAGGTGCCACCATGCAACTGACATTTTTCAGCCTGAAAATTCCCTATTTTTGAGACACCGAGTTATCCAAAATTAAATAAATGCCTTACTTGATTAATCTAATTGATACGCACTTTGCGAAAATCAGAGATGGAACACTGTTGAATTCATTTCTGTGCTCCAAGCAGGGTACACCTGAGGTTGTGTACCCATGTACCTGGGACTCTTTCATTTCTCAGCTTGGTGTTTAAACAAAGCCACTCAGGAAGGCCAAAGTGAGTTGCTGCTTTAGCAACAGATTCCATCAGAACGTAATGCCTGCTTCTGTGAGACTGTAGGGATCTAAGGCAATGGTCAAACCATGTGACACTTGCAGAAGCGTTAATGAAAATAAAGAAAGAAGAGTGACAAGAGACAAATCGGCGTTATTAAGTAAATTTATATAGTGGAAAGAAAATAAAAATGAAATATTTGCCAAACGGACTTTTTGGCTTGTAACGTTAGAAGAAAACTACTTTTAACAATTCTCTGTATTTCATAAGCAAGGTGGAGAAAATTGACTTAAATTTAAAAATGAGCTACTCTAAAATCAAGATCCTTTAGCTTTAAAAGCAAAAGAATTAAAATATCTTATAGTTACTGTTGAAGATAATGTGCAGTGCTCTGCAGATCCCCTGGGATGTCTTTTTACATTTCTGTGTACTTCCCACATCTAGTTTTCAGTGTTATTCATTTATTTAACAAATATATAAGTGGCTATATAAGCACTGTTCTGACCCTTACAAATGAACAAAAAAAGATAATGTTCTGTCCTTTTAAGCTATGGTCCCCAACCCCTGGGCCATGGACTGGTACCAGTCCAGGGCCTGTTAGAACTGGGCCACACAGCAGGAGGTGAAGCTTCATCAGTATTTACAGCCTCTCCCGATTGCTCACATCACCACCTGAGTTCCACCTCCCCCATACCCCACGGTCTGTTGAAAAATTGTCTTCCATGAAACCGGTCCCTGGTGCCAAAAAGGTTGGGGACTACTGTCTTAAAGGATGCATTGAGTACTGAAGGAAGATGTATGTAATGCTTGTATATACACATGCACACTATTATATATACAAGTGCTTGTGTATATGCATACTATTTTATGTATATATACACATATACAAACACAATCACAATCACACATGCAAACACAGAAAATTAAACTATTATACAAAAGCTTTTGACAGAATCTCATCAGAAGAGTCTAGTCTGAATATCAGTTATTTTAATAGGACCTCAAAGGTCCATGGCTTGTATTGCTGGTAGTTTTCCCAATATGAGAATTTCCTTCTTTACTGGTGTGTGGGAACCAGCCAATTAGCTATGGAGGAACTTTAGTTGACTTTTTAGTATCTGTCTTGCAGGATAGCTTTGTTATTCTCTACTTACTTTGTGTATCACAATTATAATGTGTGATTTTAGTTTATTTTAACTTAATTTGAATTTCTTTTTTGAGGAAGAAATAGCTGCAAAAGAGAGTAAACTGCTAATACTGATAATGAAGGAAGAGAAATTGAAGGAGTCTAAAGAAGTGATGGTTATTAGATATAATGGTGTAGGGAGCTCATGCCATTTTCTTTTCCATTTTATATGCTACATTTTATGGACTAAGTAATACGCCACTTGCATTTTCAGGGTTGCGAATGAGGAGAGTCCATGGAATGGGCATGGCATGGTGTGTTCCAAAGATACAGAAGATACTATTACCTTGACAGAGGCTTCACTGGGGGGGAAATCCTTGAACTAAACCTTGGAAGGTGATAAAGGTTTGCCAGGTAGAGGGGTTTGGGAAAGAACTTCCAACACATGGGACACTGTGAGCAAAAGACCATTTGATCAAAATGACATTTCTAAGTTTAAAGAATCATAAGTGCTTTTTTCTAGCTAAAGATATATAGATTGGGTACAGGAAGGGAGAGGACACAGTGAAAACAGTGCCTCTGAGAAGGAAAGTTTTGGACAGTCCAGACACCTTGGCTTCAGACAGGTATGGAGTAGAAGAAAACAAGAAAGAGAGTAGGAAGGTGAGTTAGGAGACAGTACAACAATTTGCTGGAGGGGTGAATTGGATTGCCATTTTGTCCAGTGAAAATTCAGTGTTTTGTAATGTATTACAGGGAAATTCTGTCCGAGATGCTCATGTGTTGCCTTAGTGCAATGACAGATGAAGGAGCAAGGAGGCTGCAGTGTAAGTTAGGAAAGTGTATTGAGAAAGGACAGTGTGGGCAGCCGTGTGCCAGGCACTGTGTGGCTTTACTCTTCATACATAATCTCTGATCCCAAAACATTGTGCGGGGGATACTATACCCTAAGAAAAATATGTTTCAGAGAAATTAAATGTATTGCTTCACATTATCTAGCCAGAGTTGGGATTCTACCTCAGGTCCGACTTCCTCTAAAATTCTTACTTGTTCCTCCATACCAAGTGGCAGCAGAGAGATATAAGAAGAATTAGGAGGAAACTAGAAAATTCTAAAAGTCAATCTCCATTTCCTTTTGATTATAATAAATTAAGATAGTAAAGGAATAATACAAACAACCCAAGTCCCTTTTGAACTTACTTGGCATCCCAAAATAATTGAACAAACATACTTTTACAATCACCATCATGTCATGAAGGAAAAACCAAATACATTTCCTCTGAATACATTTTTCAGTTGATTTATTTTTTCCTTTCTCTTTCCTGCATGCTTCTGTATATTTAGAGTTGAATTTAAAGTAGAGGGCAATTTTCCAGAAACCTACACATTCTTGTAAAGATTAATAGGGGGTAGAGGTGAAAGGCTACATGCTTTTAGTCAAAATGGATTTTCGACTATGTTACTAAGTCAGAAAACATGAGAAAAGGACACTGTGATATCATGTTTAAATAAATAAAATATAGCCATTGTATTTCTTGGGTAAGGTAAACATTTCTTAAATACTATTATTTATTTGTTGGGTTTCAATTTAAAATTATGAAATGACATATTAATACAGATTATAAACTGGTAAGATTTCAAGTTTGACCAGGTTGCCTATTAGTGAGCCAATACAAATGAGAAATAGTTTGATGTTGGTCAAAGTAGGAAAATTAAGTGGATCCAGAGTTTGCAGTAGAGTGGGGAGAACAAGGTCAATCAGGAGAAGGAGAAGTGCATGGCAAATTACTGAATTCCAGAATTACAAAAGCTTGGAGGCAAAAGCATGACCATTCAGTCTCATAAAAGAACAATGAGGAAGGAAAAATAATAGCTGCGAGCCTGTGATGCAAAATATTTATCAGTAAGAGATACTACACTTCGCTGGCTCTTTCTCAGTTATATGCGCGAGGCCATCTGAGACGCACCTACCTAAATGGTCCTCCTTTAATTACTCTTTATCACATCATTTTTAATTTTTCTCACCAATTTACCACAATCATAAATTACCTTGTTTATGAATCTGTTTACTTGTCTATTTGTTTACTTGCTATTTTCTAGCTTGCCCACTAACTGTAAGCATCATAGGGTCAGGAATCTTGTCTATCTGGTTTAAGCTTCTTATCTCCATTGCCTTGTACAATTTATGCCACAAAGGATTCAACTCTTACAAATATACGGTTTTTGAACAATTTAGTAAACTGATACACAGTTGGTAATGATTCAAATTTCAGTTAATATTAACATAAGTCAATATTTGTGATGTGCTTAAAACAGGTCCTTGAGTATGGTAAGTACCATAAGCACATTTGTTAACTGAATGAACATTGTTCTGATGGGCTGTACTGATCCTCACTGATGAAGTCAGGACTGGTCATCCTTAAAGTAAATTAAAATTATTTCTGATAAATATAAAAACATAGACATTTGATTCTGTGACTGAAATAATCAGGGGAACAATAATAGTTGATGCTCCATAATAGAATTTCTAGCTATAGGTGGATTTGTTTGCTTTATAAGGAACTTCAGGGAAATTAAATCATTGGCCTTAACTGAATCCCTGTCCTAAATTTATTTACAACCAAGAAAGGGAAATGCAAAATAGTTACCCTTCCTTACACTTCATGACATTCTGTACTTATCACAGGATAATGAATTATAATTGACTTTACTTGTCACTTAAACTTGTTACAGTGCAGGCTACATGAGAACAAGCCAAACCTCTGTCTTATCACTTGTCACTGTTGTATCTTGAGAACATAGCTCAATGGCTAGCATAGGGTAGATGCTCCCAAAATGTATAATGAAATCACGTGTTAATTTTGGGAGGAAAGAGGTGTCAAGATGGTTTTAGGACATTCCTGAATCCTCACATAAAAACAAATGGAATAGCTTGATTGACAGCGAAACCGAAACCCAAGGGCAAGATTTAAAGCAAAACCAGGACAGATTCTTTCCCACAAACCTGAAAATAAAGTGAATGAGAGCAAACCACTAATAACCACCAGACCTGTGTGCTGTTGGTGTTTGAACAAAACAAGGCACAAGGAAGCAACAAAATAACCTACAAACCTGACAGTGGGAGAACCCCCAACAGCACCATGGGGGCCACAAGTCCTGGTGGGCCAATTTCAGAATAAAAGCTGAGCCATGGGGACTCCCTCCCGGGACAGGAAGCTACAGTGAGGATAAACTGCTGGGAATAAAATCGGAATTGACCATGGGGGCAACTATAGAGGCAAAAGAAAGGGAAGGAAAGTCCAGATAAAAGTAAGGAGGGGAAAACTGAAGCTGGAAATCTTGGAAAGATAGCTGTAATATTTTAACCATTATATGGAAAAAATAGAAGAATGGATTTTGTGAAATTAGAAAAGCTATCTGAACATAAATATGAGCAAGAGAAATGTATTAAGTCAAATCTCATACAAAGTAACTGAAAAGGCTAGAATAAAGAGAATAAAAAGTAGACTAATATCCCTATAGGCAATGAAAGAATTATTGAACATAAACAGAACAAAATTCCTTATAACATATTGTTTCAAAATGAGCTAGAAAATGTTAGAGAAATGATATAAAAGGTAAAAAAAACTCAGGAATGAGGTGACAGAACTCAGGTAAGAATTAGAAATTAAAGAAAAATATTTTAGAAATGAAGACTAAACTAAAAGGAACACAAGCATAAACACAGATAACACCTTAAGATAAAGAAAAGGTAAGAAAAGCAATTTCTTTAAAAGAAAATATAAAAAGGATTGAGATAAAATAACAAATATTGAAAATAGGCGAAGAAAAGGGCCCATAATTATCTGAGAATATTGACCCATAATGAGAATATTGACCCATAATGAACAACAGCAAGTCGTATGTTAGGAAAAGCACTTAAAAAAAAAAAAACAAAACCTTTTGGCATCTCAGCGAAAATATTACTATATTTATAAGGAAAAGAAAATTAGAATATTAATAGACTTTTCTACATTTTAATGTCTTTTAGTCATTGACCTTGAGACCTCATTGAGATAATTCAGCAATATCCAGACACCAGCACCCATCTATGGGTGTCTTCAACTTAATCATTAAATCTTATAAAATCAAATCATAAGGGCAGGTAGAAGAATGGTGACAATAGAAAAAGGGGATGAGAAATAAGTAAATTATTCAAAGGAACTGAGCCCATTTAGTAAGCCTTCTTCTCCCACATTGTTTTATTTTCCTTGGTGTGTAAAATATGTCATGATCCCGACCACTTCCTTAAGGTCCATGTTTTTGCGTCTGCACTTATTTGGCACCCTGTTTGTTGGGGAACAGGCAGGGTTAAACCGCAGACATTAGGCAAATAAACTATCAGTTATGTGAATATCACAAGCAAGGGCACTGTCATCTACACACACCCTAATTACTCAAGTATTTACTACAGCAGCAAGGCACATGCAGTCTAATTGGTATTGTGTGGGCACACTTACATTTTTGGATAATTTTAAAAACTGCATTTCTAACTCCCCTTTTTCTCTTCTTTTAAATAATCTTTATTCATTTTCTCTACCCAGAAAACCTAAGCTATCAAAATATAGGCTTAAGTAGAATGACAGGCAAAAATAGGAGTGAGGGGAGCAGAGATTGAGAAGAAAGATATTCCCCCACTCAGAGCTGTTGCTGATCACATATTTTACACAGGAGACTCACTCTACACCTGCACTCGTGTGCACTTCTTCCTTAGAATATTTAAGAGCTGAAATCAATCATTTTCCTACTTCTTATGATCATGAATTGTTGTAAATAAATATTGGAAGTGGAGAGAGTGCATTTCAGTTCTACTCTCTCTCCAACTTCCGCACAATTCTTACCTTCCCTCTTTCCACTCAGCTCATATTCCAGTTATAATAACTTGTGTAGTAGACAACTCTATGACTCAAATATTTAGATGATTAGGAATTTTGGCTTGTGTGGGTTTTTTTCCTCAAAATAAGTGAATGTAACTCGATTAAGAGAAATCTTTTTGAAAATAATGATGAAAAGTAAGAGCTTAGTGATGTGAAGCTAGAAATGCTGAGGTTAAAACTCACCAGTGATAGCCCCTTTCTATTAATAACTCTGGTGTGTGTGTGTGTGTGTGTGCGCACGTGTTATTGTGTTATTTATGGAAGGAAGGGTTTTTTCTATTTCTGTCAAGTAACCATGTCTCTTCAGTGGGCTCTGAGACGCCTCTGACCTCGCCTCCTGCAGAAGATGTTGTCACAGGACCGTTGAGGACCATTCCGTTGCTTGGTCAGAAAATTCTCTCAAGAGCTGTGGGAATTTCCAAACTCTCACAGTAACATAGCTGACAACAGTCTAAATACTTAAGGTATTTGTGGGTAATTTTTGGACAAGGGGGCAAATTCTAACTTGGAAAGAAATACATTGGCATTTAAAAGTTCTGAATTGAAAAATTAATTTGCTTTTTCCGAAAACTCTAATGAAGAGTTTCTGCCTCCAAAGTGGCTAGTCAGTGGAAGAAGTCTCTCAGCCAGCCTTTGGGAAAAGCTGGAGAACTTCCACTTTGGTTGACTTTTATACTTAATAATTTTGAATGATATTTAAATATATTATGAAAATGTATAGTAGTATAGATGCACCAGAATACTCAACTCCCAGAACTCTGAGAAGGCTTGTAAACCAGTAAGTCTAGACTGGCGTCTCATGTCGTTCATGCCAATGACAAGCACAGGAAAAGCCTCAGAATCATTAGGAACTTTTCTATGTGACTGTCCATGGAGTATATCATTATAAGAATTTAGCATTAGGAAAAAGACCAAAACATCCAATATTAGATTGTAGAAAATGTTAGAGATAGTGAGTAGATAAACAGGGCTTGTGACTCAGTGAAAAAACAGAATGACCGAAATATTAATTTTAATTGGTAAGTAAAATATGTTTTGTCCATACAAAGGAATCCAAAGTCAAAAAAAAAAAAACACTAATAAGGGAAAGCATGTCCAATGTCACAGAAGAGGAGACAAATTCGTGATGAGGATACGTTGCACAGGTATTTCTGAATGATAAAAATAAATCACAGAACAGAATGGTCTCAATCCCTCACAGATATGAAAGGTTTTATTGTTTACACTAAAGAAACTGTAAAAACATTTAAACTAATCTATATAGTCTTTCCATGTAACAAAAGCATTTGTACTCCTTTAATATTATATTTTGAAAAAAAAATTTAAAAAAATAAACTAATCTATTACTACTTCTGGAAAAAATATCCTCAAAGCTAATGGGCACAGGTCATCATTGTCATTTGTATATTAAGTATGAAACACCATTAACACAGCAGATGGAGATAAATAACTGCCAGGCAAGTTGCTGTAGCCAATGACGTGGCATAGCCATAGGGAAGTAGGTTGTCCTGGGGCTTGAACTGAGACTTCCGCAAGGGGGATTTGGACATGATGACCATATTGGCACTAGGCTGTTGTGAGTGGCTTCCAGTTTTAGGAGAGTCTTTCTGGTGCTATCTTGGGATTTTGATTCATGTCAAATGTGGAAAATTTCAAATTATGAGTGAGTGTAAAGGCTTCACTGTATACTAGAATTAGAGAATCTTTAGCACATGTGAGTGTATAAATGCATTTGATATATATCACGAGTGTGCCAGCTCTACTCTGGGCTTCACTCTGCTGTAGATTGATAAATAATAGAATAATGATAAAATGATAGTAATGATCATGGAAAATGATTAAAAATAGGGGGGCAAGGGCAACATACATAACCTAAACATCTGTACCCCCATAATATGCTGAAATAAAAAAAAAGAAAATGATTAAAAAATCAGAGATGTTGGGCATTATGAGTACATCCAAAGGTAAACTATAACCATACACTTGTATAGATACTCTATTCATCATGTCTGTTCAAATTAACCTTGTGGACTGCAACATCAGGATTGTTTCTAGGAATCGTCAGGAATTTTGAAGATGGCTGTAATTGTAGATATTACCAAGTGATGCTATCAGCATCATTCCTGTTGGAGTGTACTCAAATACATGCCTTCAAAATTCTTTCACTTCCATTATTCCCAAGTCGTACTTGGCAAATGGTTGCAAAATCTTATGTGTAGAACTGTTGCATTTTGTCAGTGAATATGTGTCTGATTACAGAAGAGCACTTGTTTCAGTGGCTGTTGGTGAAAAAAGATAAAATTCTTCCCAAGACAATTGATATGAATCTTGCTGAAATCTAACATTCCAGAAATGGAAAGTGGAGCCTTTCATCAGGGAGTTCAATGAGTCTTGCTCCCAGACTTAGGTTAATGCTACCTTCTTTTCTTTCTCTGTTTATTCCTAGAATGCTGTCTCAACAGTACCAGCAGCAGCGTCGAAAATTTGCAGCTGCCTTCTTGGCATTCATTTTCATTTTGGCAGCTGTGGACACTGCTGAAGCAGGGAAGAAGGAGAAACCAGGTAAGCAGTAGGACCGAGAAGGCAAAATGCTTCATTGATTTATGTCCATCTAGCCCAACTACCTCTTTCTTCTTTGCTCCCTTCCTTCCTTCCTTCCTTCCTCCTTTTTTCCCCTGATTATTTAGAGGAACCTAAGAGACATCCCCTCGTATTTTTCTCCCAGTGTAAGTCCTGGAGTTTAGATGATGATGATCATTAACATAATGATCAAGTTAGTGGCTACTATATAGAGAATATTGACCAGAAATCGGATGCTTTATTTATGTTCTCTCTCTTCATCAATGCAAGGTTTTTTTGTTTGTTTGTTTTTTGTTTTTACATCTCAGATGTATAAAGGGGGAAACTGAAGACTGGAGAGGATGAAGCACCTTCCCTGTGCCACTCCCAAAGTCCTAAGTATGCTGTGGAACTGGGAGTCTGTTTAAGTCTGTGATCCACCATATTTCAATTATGCCATTCCATCTACAAGACAGAGAAGGAATATCAACTTACATTGAAATGGCTAATCTGACAACTGTTACCTCTTGTAGAACGTTTTCTCTTTTTTTAGGCTTACCTGTTTTGGACCATCTCTTCTTTTGTAGAAATGTTTGCATCTAAAAAATGTCAGTCAATCATTTAGCACAGTCTCTAGCGCATAGTAAGAACTAAGTTAATGTTAGTTCTAGCTCCTTCCTCTGTTTTCTTTCTCTCTTCTCTTGATTATTCATTGATTCAAACATTTGAGCTAACATCTGTCATGTTCCTACTATTTACTGGACTGTAAGGATAGAGGTAAAAAGCACAGACCCTGCAATTAAAGTGCTCAGGGATGAACTTAATTATATCTGGGAGTGCTGATTATGTTTTCTTCCTTCCTTGCAGAAAAAAAGGTGAAGAAGTCTGACTGTGGAGAATGGCAGTGGAGTGTGTGTGTGCCAACCAGTGGAGATTGTGGGCTGGGCACACGGGAGGGCACCCGGACTGGAGCTGAGTGCAAACAAACCATGAAGACCCAGAGGTGTAAGATCCCCTGCAACTGGAAAAAGCAATTTGGAGGTAAGTCTCATTCTGTTGTTCTACTGATTTAATCTCCTGCTCTGAAGTAATTCTCGAATGTTCGACCAAATATCTTTTCGAAGTTGAGTACTTTTTATTTTAAATAAGCTTACTTTATCAGACACAACGTAGCCAGATGTCTTGACTAACCCTAGGGTTTCTCAGCCTCAGCACTGGTGACATTTCGGGCCAGGGAATTCTTTGTTGTGGAGGTTGTCTTGTTCATTGTAGGATATTTAGCAGCATCTCTGGCTTCTATTCACTGGTTTCCAGTGGCACTCCTCACTCCCACCGGTTGTGTAAAGTAAAAATGTCTCCAGATATTTATGGCCAAGTGTTCCCTGAGGGTCAAAACCATTTCTGGTTGAGAACCACTGTCTTACCCGTAAGGACATAAAATATACTCTTGATTCCTCCTAATAATGTTCATTGATCTATTTTCTTTCTCCTTTCTTTCCTTCTTCTCCTTCTAAGTTCCTTTTATTTTCCTCTCCGCTTTTCTTATTCATCCTCCTCCTTCTCCACGTCCCTGTCTTTGCCGTTTTTTCCCTCCCACCCTCTGCACAGGTTCACAGATTTACTTATTGAATCCAGCACTGCTGCTCACAGCCACTTTTTATAGATTTTTCTCTCAGTTACTACTGTTAGCCTCATGCTGGCCTGATTGATCTATTTGAGACAGGCTTTCTTAACACTTTCAATTTTAAGCCCACTATTGGAGCCCCAAATAACCTCTTTCTTCCATATGCCAGACTTTCTGGTCTTTCTTAGCCATGGTGAGACATGATGCCCTATCTGCGTTCTACAGCAATATGGTCTATAGGCAAGTGAAGAACGGTAAATATACACACATATATCATTTTTCTTTCTCTATAACCTTTGGGTTATATCTCGATTTTTTAATGGAGATAAGTTCTGTGAAGGCATGATGGAGTTCAGATACATTTTGTTTTAAATTGTATAGGGGCACCTTAAAGATATACTTACAAAAAGCTTAAAAGATCTATCTAAAAGGATTCACATCTAGACTATTAAAGAACTCTCAAAATTCTATAGTGAGAAAACTAACAATTCAATATGGAAGTGGGGAAAGACATTATCAAACATTTTACCAAGTGAATACATAGGTGGCAAATAAACACCTGCCAAGACATTTAATATCTTTACCCCATTAGGTAAATGGAAATTAAAATCATAATGAGATATCACTACATACCTATCAAAGTAGCTAGAATAAAAACTAGTAATGATACTAAATGATAGCAAGGATGCAGAGAAACTAGATCACTCATACATTGCTAGTGGAAATGTAAAATGGTACAGCCACCCTGGAAAAAAGTATGGCAGTTTTTTTTTTGTTTTTTTTTTTACTAAATTAAACATGTGTTTACCATGGAACCCAGCAGTTTGTTGGGCATTTATCCCAGAGAAATAAAAACTTATGTTTTGCACAAAAATATGCACATGAATATATATAGCAGTTTTATTTGTAATAGCCCCAAACTGGAAACAACCCAGATTTTCTTCCACTGATGAATGTGCTATATCCATACCATGGACTTATACTCTGCAGTAAAAAGAAACAGACTATTGATACACACAACTTGGATGGATCTCCAGGAAATTATGCTAAGTAAAAAAAGCTGATCTCAGAAGTTTACATATTGTATAATTCCATTTATGTAACATGCTTAAGATGGCAAAATCATAGAGCTGGAGAACCGATTAGGGATTGCCAGGGATTAAGGAGGTAGAAAGGGAGGAAGGTGGCTAGGCCATGCTATAAAAGATGATCCAATGACCCTTGTGTTGGAACTGTTCTGTGTATTAATAGTGATGGTGGTCATATGTATCTGCACATGTGATAAAATTGCACAGAATTAAATACACACAGACATGCACTCTTTGTATTATTTCTTATAACTACACGTGAATCTACAATTAACATCTCAATACAAAAACTTAAAAACAAAAGTGTGCCTTTATTACCATGGCAGTACAAAAGGATCTTTAAAAAATTTCTGTTTGGTCCTACCGTCTCTTTAGCGGAGTGCAAATACCAGTTCCAGGCCTGGGGAGAATGTGACCTGAATACGGCACTGAAGACCAGAACCGGAAGTCTGAAGCGGGCCCTGCACAATGCTGACTGCCAGAAGACTGTCACCATTTCCAAGCCCTGTGGCAAAGTGACCAAGCCGAAACCTCAAGGTAGGTCCCTGCTGTTATACCACAATTTTAATGGATTGATAGAATCAGGCAAGATCTTCACATGTAGAAACCCACATTTTCGAAAAGGAAATCTAAGGTGAATTACCTTAAGAAAGCAATTGAAAAGTTCCATATATTGAGTGTCACAAAAGTACTTTTAAGCAGGCAGGTATGAGTTCAAATCGAAATCCTCTGCATAGATGGGGGAATTGGGACAGTCTCCTAACACAAATAAATAATTTAGCAAAATATGCAGAGGATTTCAATTTCAACAGAATCCAAGCTGAGGGAAGTCAAGGAGGAATTAAATTCTTTTATTTCATGGGTGTTATGGGCTGAATTGCGTCCCCTCCAAATTCATAAGTTGAAGTCCTAACCCCTAGTACCTCAGAATGTTGCTGTATTCAGAGACAGGATCTATAAAGAGGTAATTAAGGTAAAATGCAGTGATACCGGAGGGCCCTAATCTAGCATGACTGGTGTCCTTATCAGAAGAGGAGATTAGGACACAGGCACACATAGAGGGAAGACATTGTAGAGACAGGGACAAGATGGCCATCTACAAGCCAAAAAGAGAGGCCTCAGAAGAAATCAGCCCTGTTGACACCTGGATTTCACACTTCTAGCTTCCTGAACTGTGAGAAAATCAATTCTCTTATTTAAGCCGCCAACACTGTGGTACTTTGTTATGGCAACCATAGCCAACTATTACAATGGGCCTCGGCGAACTCTAAATTAAAATACCCATTTGGCATGTGTTAATATTTGAGCTCTAAAATGGACATGAAAATTAATATTGCCAGAGAAATTATAAGGAGAAACTCAGAAAAATAACCATGTAGTAAATTCTCATGATAATTGAAAATAGGAAAAAAAAAATCCTCAGAGGCTGAGGATTGGCTGGTTTGCTGCCAGTGCAAAAGGAATGGAAAGGAATCTTTTCACAGGCTCTGCATTTTGGGCTCTGATGGTGTTGTCCATGGAAATGGTTATGTCCGACTTCAGGATGGTCAAGTATAGGCTGGACCTGCAGATGATGGATCTGGGATTCAGGCTGCCCTTTCCAGATCATGGAAATCTCTGCTTGTTGTGGTGTGTTTTTGGAAGGCATGAGTGGGCCTGCACTTGGGTGCTTGTGCCAACTTTACAAATGTCACTTGTCCTGAGACAACCACATGGATCTAGTCAAGATCAGTAGCCATATTTACTAAGTGAAACATTTCCAAAAATGGAAGAACTCAGAGATACAGTCTTCAGAATAATTTATTTTTAACTGAGCTATAGAACCAAAATATTTGGCATAAATATAGAATGGAAAGGAAAAGAAATTAAGGAAGTTTCCACGTTCTAGCACAGGAGTGCTCAAGTTGGGCTTCACATTAGAATATTCGGTGGGAACTTAAAAAAATCCCAGTGCTCAGGCATAACTCAGACCAACTAAATTGGTATCAGTAGTTTTAAAATTTTAACTGCTCCTTAAAGAATTTTGAGATGTGGCCAAAATTGAGAATTACTGCTCTGGTATGAAATCCATTGACAAGAGACAGTGCACACATGCATGCACACATAACACATAAAACACACATGCACACACACACATGTGTACTGTCCTTGTTCTCTTCTAGGGAAGAGAGAAGCAACAGCTTAATGAATGCAGATAAAAAAATGGGAAAGTGATTAGGTGGGGAAGGGTAGGGCTGGGTGAATATGGAAAATGTTGAGAAGTTTAGAATAAATAGGGCAAATCAGGAGACTTGGTTAAGAAAGACCCCTGAGGATATTTGGTAAATACGTTAAGTGAAATTTTCCTTTTAATTAGACTGGTGAATATTTTACCTTTTTTTCATTTTTCTATCTAATAATATTTAATGAAGGTTAAAAGTTTGTTTCAGGCTTTCAGCTTTTAAAATGACAGTAAAAATGTTTCAAGTGGATAGGCATTCTGTAATTTTCATGCATATAAATGAATTAAGGTATAGAATTAATTGAAAATGGGATTACCCTGAGTGAGCTCTATATTTCAAACTACCAGTTATGCAATTTATAGGTCATTAAAATGAAGACTTCTCTTTATGCATATCATACCTTTGTTAAAACTAACCAATCTTTGCCCTCTCAACAGTGGATGGTTTTATAAATGCCATTTTGACACTAGACACTTGCACAAAGGATAATCTTATTGTAGGAGTTGAGCCAGGGAAACGTGTGAGATTTTCTTAATGGGACAGACACATGTTCCATGACATATTTTTCATAGTTTAAATAAAATATAACAAGTAGTATGTTGTATATATTTGTCTTATTTTTTTCAAATAATCCAGAATGGATATAATAGCTTTTCCTTTGTGAGTCTCTAACCTTAAGATAGCTCATTTTCTTCTGATCAATGGAAAAGCAAATAATAATGAAATGGAATCTGTATTATCATTATCATTATTCTGTTTCTACTCTTAACCATTGCTCTAGGTGTTTTAATTGTAGTAAATCATAACTCCTGTATATTTTTGCAGGTAAATATTATTATAAGGGCACTGAGGAACACTGGTTAATTTCTTTGCCCAATGGTCTATCTCTAATAACTGTCAGAGCCAAGATTTAGCTAACTCTAAACTCATGTTCTCTTTTGTACTCTGGCGAATTCGCACCTAAATCACATATGGGTATGAACTAACCTCCATGGGTTTTATTTTCCTTTGAAATAGGAAAAGGTGAACTCTGGGAAGCCCAATAGTGATAGGCTGAATGGGAGAAGATATTTTCTACAACACTATTTCTACGACTGTTCTGGAAGACATCCACCAGAATATATGTTTCAGGATGACAGGAACCTGGCCTATTCTATTCTCTACTCTATCCCCTGTGCACAGAACAAAGAGTAGCACATAGTAGGTGCAGAATAAATATTTGTGTAATAAATAAGTGCTAAACGGAAAAAGGTTTTCCAAACTAAATCCACCAAAGATTGGTGGAAACCACAGTAAAGAAGTCATTTAACTAAACTTTTCTCAAGTGATACAATCGTAAATTGTTTTCTTCCCCCGTTCAGGAAAGAATAAGTCATCAATGCTTTCTCATTTTAATTCAGTGCATGAAGAAGTTAGAGAGAAATAGTGAACTCACTAATTTTGAATTGGGATAAGAGCTCTTCATCAGCTAATTTAACTCTATGCTGTAAATTTTATTTATCCTGCTTGATATATGAAAAAGCAAAGGCTGAAAAAGGTTAAGCAATTTGCTGTAGGTTTCACAGCTTGTAAGTGGTGGAACCAGAATTCAAGTTCAAAGTCAGACTGACACTGGAGACCCATTGCCTTTTCAAGTGCACCATGCTGCTTGGTGGTATTAAACTCATGAAATTCTGGTCATATTAGATACATCTTTATGTCTAGAATCTTTAAATGGTAGAGCTTTTGGGGACCTTGCCTATTATCTGATCTGACCCTCATGTAACAAATGAGGCCAAAAAGATCTATAACTTATCCATGTCCATCCTGTTGTATAGTAGCAGAGTGAGTTCCAGGTTTTGTTCTCTTTGATGCCATGATTTTGCCTTATTTCAAACAAAATTATAGGAAAAGGACTATTTATAGCTGTCAGAGTTTCCAAGAAAAAAACAGAATAGGGTATCGTGGTCTTGAGGAAATTCAGTAATTATTCAAATATAAGTTTAATTACAGTCATGAGTCACTTAATGAAGGGAATACTTCTGAGAAATACATCCTTATGTGATTTAGTCATTATGTGAACATCGTAAAGTGTACTTACATAAACTTAGATGGTGTAGCCTACTACACACCTAGGCTGTGGATGTTGTTTACAGCCTTTGGATCCTAGGCTACAAACATGTACAGCATGTTACTGTACTGAATATTGCAGCCAATTGCAACACAACAACAGTATTTGTGTATCTAAACATAGAAAGGTACAGTAAAAATATGGTATAAAAGAAAATATGGGCACTTCACAAGAATGGAGCTTGCAAAACTGGAAGTTGCTCTGGGTGAATCACTGAGTGACTGGTGAGTGAATGTGAAGGCCTAGGATATGGTACTGTTCACTATCATAAACTTCATAAATATTGTACACCTAGGCTACACTAAATTTATGAAAAAATATTTTTCTTTCTTCAATAATACATTAACCTTCACTTATTGTAACTTTTTTACATTATAAACTTTAAATTTTTTTTGACTCCTTTGTAGTAACGCTCAGCTTAAACACTAATGCATCATACAGCTATACCAAAATATTTTTTCTTTCTTTATATTCTGGTTCTATAAGCATTTTTCTATTACAATTTTTCAATTTTTATTTTTATTTTTTACTTTTAAAATGTTTTTTAAAAAGTAAGACACAAACACACACATTGGCCTAGGCCTACACAGAGTCAGGATCATAAATATCACTGTCTTCCACCTCTACATCTTGTCCCACTGGAAGGTCTTCAGGGGCAACAACACGCATTGAGCTGTCATCTCCTGTGATAATAATGCCTTCTTCTGGAATACCTCCTGAAGGACCTGCCTGAGGCTATTTTATGGTTAACTTTCTTTTTAGTAAGTAGAAGGAGTACATTCTAAATGACAATAAAATTATACTATAGTAAATACATAAACCAGTAACATGTATTTTCATACCAATTGTATGATCATACTGTACATACAATTATGTGTAGTATTATGTACTGTGCATAATTGTATGTGCTACACTTTCATATGACTGGTGGCACAGTAGGTTTGTTTACACAAGCGTCACCGTAAACACGTGAGTAATGGGTTGCCCTAAAACATCAATAAGTGATAGGAATTTGTCACCTGCATTATACTCTTTGGGGACCACAGTCCTATATGTGATCCTTCGCTGACTGAAACATTGCATGGGTCTCATGACTGCATTTCATATAACCTGGTCACTGAGCTCAGAGCTGGAAAGTCCCTTCTTTTCCTCTCACTATGATTCTTATCAAATAGAAGATGAGGCTCTGTTTTGTTTGTTTGCTTGGGTTTTGTTTGTTTATTTGTTTTACAGAGCTCCTTTGCTTGGTTTCTGACCTCATTTGTTTTGGAAAATGGTAGTGGATTAATATGCAAACTGCCTGATATTCAGTATGAAAAATATGCTCTTTAAATTTTAGAAGGGAGCATAAAGATGTTAGTAAGGCTGTGGCTATCCAGCGATAAATTGAGGGGAGGCTGGAGAATATCTTTCTGACTTGATTACTGATAATGAGGCTAACAAATTAAAAGACTTGGCTAGGAGGTGGAGGGAGGGTTAATAGCTAGAATTGCCATCCAAATGCTGGGAAATTACTAAATGTCTCACTCACTTTGTTTAAAAATCGTCTTAAAATTCATCACAGTCCAGTCTAATAGCATTAGCTCTAGAGGCATAGAAGCAGTTCTTCCTATTGCTACGTCAATATTGTGCAAATTCTACACTCTAGCCTCAGTCCACAATTTCGACGATACTGGATGTCAAGTTGGAAACCCTTATCTGAAGATTCTCTTGTGTGGGAACCTACTTCATCTGAGGAGAGCTTGTAGCCATCCACTTCTATATTATATACTGGGAAGAAGAGGAAGTACTGTTGTTCTTACGGAGGCATAAGAGTTGAAGGATGCATATTTGGAATGTAGGATGGAGGCAGTGTTACTCTGGGGAAGGACCATTGCTTGACCGAAAGATTGTAACTGGAATTTGCTTGACGATGACCAGAGTCTAGCAGGAATAAATTGGTGAACAATTGTGTTCGACACTTGTAATTTTAATTTCTTAGGAAAAGAGATTAAGAGTTTAATTAATTAAGAGTCATTTAATTAATTAAAACCGTATATCTATCAGGGCATTTAGATGCACAAGATCCACTCTAGCTGGTTAAGCAGAAAGAGTCTTATCCAAGGTATTATATAGTTCAAAGACTCTCCAGGAGGCCAGAGGATCTGGCTTGGATGCTGCAAGGCCAGGAGTAATGCAGCCAAAGGCAACAGATCCAGGAGAAATATCTAATCACACACATATTACTCATCTGGCAGAAATCCTTCTGCCGAAATTGTCCACTGCTCAGCATATATAATGCTAAAAGTTGAACGCTGGAAACACCACCATAGATGTCCCCCTAAACCAGACACTTCCATCTCTTTTCTTGTGGGAATAGTCAGTCTCCTCAAATTTGGCACCTACTTCTAGTTTGTCACTTCTACCTCCCTATCTCTTTTAGGTGTGATTGCTTGATAGAAACTAAGTCTTATAGAACAATCCTGCTGCAAGGGAGTCTGAGAAATGTGTCTTTGACTTCCCAAACTCTACCTCTAGACACAAGAAGGAAGCTGAAAGGGTCTTCAATTGGTATGTAGTGAGCTAATCTGCCCCGAGTGTGCAGGAATGTTGGCATGTGATCGAGTGTAGCATCAGAGTCACCTCTCTCTCCCGGGGAGCTGGGCAAGGCATTGGTGCTACTCCATGGAGGAAAAGTTGCCAAGAGTAACCTTATGTTGGGACAGTGACTACCCCACTGTAGAGAGAGTTAGGTCTCTCCTCCTTGGAGCTACCAGTCTCTTTTTTTTTTTTTTTTTTCCTATAGGGATAATTGTTCTGTGAACTGTGAAGAAAGGGGAAATGAGAGTCAGTCTCTGCTGATAGCACAATATAAAATGTCAGAGCAGGGAACTCTTCAGAGGGCAAATAACTCTCCCCCAAGCCATGAATGTTTCTCAGTGGTCTCCTTAGAGGATGGGCACACTGTGGAATTAGAAGATGGCCAGGACAGGTGGTGTTGCCAGGACGGACCCATCTGTGGGGGCGCTGTAGCAGTCCCATCTGTGTGAGTGGGTGCAGCCCCGTGGAGCGGGCTTCTGGGAGGTGTTGCTGGAATGTAGAGCCAAGCTGAGGCTGAAGCTGGGGCTTGTGTGGGAGGCTCCAGCATGAGCTGAGATTTTCCTTGGGGTCACAGGTCACATTGCCTAATGATCATCTTGGAACATTCTAGCATCTTGGGTTATTGTGCACCTGTCGATTATTAGTTGTTGTTTTTTAAATAAGATTTCTAAAGAAGAGGTATTGTCAAGCTCCTTTTGGTACTGATAAGCCAGCATGGTGTTCACATTTATCTAAAAGTTTGTCTGTATGAGGGACATTCTCAAATGATTTCTGGGACAGGCAGAGGTGTGAACACACGGAGGGATGTCTGTGCTATAGGAGGTTCAGGGAGCGAATGTCAGTCCCTCCTGCTGTGCATACCCTTCTACACTCTGCTATTACCAGACCCTTGTTAAGTTTCCCAGCTCATGATAACCCCAATTGCTTTCCTTTCTTCCCAGCTATTTCGAAAAGTTTTGCCGTCTTGCTGCTCTTTTTTGGAAAGTTGCCTAGCCCTCTCTTAAGTTTGACAATTCATCTTTAAAGATCAAAAGGACGGCAACTGTTGAAGTGCAAGACTCAACTGTGTGCAGGACACAGCTTTTGGCAGCTGATTATGAAATGGGAAAATGGGGTCAGTAAAGTGATATTCCCAGCATTCTCAATTCTCTCCCCTGCTAAATGGATTCTTTTGTTAGTTCTTTTAAAGATAAAAGAAGTTCCCCAACATTTCTTTCGGTGTTCTGGGCTCTGACATCCTTTAGGCATGAGCATGGCAACACTGTGTGGATGAGCTTTGCGAGGCTGGGAGACTTTGAACTGTGTTGAGAGAGGTGAAGGGGCAGAATCCCACCACAGGCTAGTCCAAGACGGGCTCCCGCCCCTTGGAGACCCCCTGACAAGGTTGCTGATTGCCGCCCTTGCATTTGACCAGAAGAGGCGGCATGGGGTGCCTTGTGGGAATTCTGTTCTTCTTGATCAGGGAGAAACATTCCTACTCAGTTTGGTCTCAAGAGCTTTATTTTTTTTTTTATTCTGCTTGTGGAAATGTCTTTTAGCACCTATATTTTATTTTGTATCCATGATACTGAACTCGAAGTGGGAAGATCTAATTCTGCCCTTTTCTTATTAGAATGGTACCTGTTTTGTCTTCTCTAAATTAGAGTTGACAATGAATACATCATAGCATCTTTGCAAAGACAAAATGAAGTACTATAGGTAAAAATGCTTGGTAATTATGCAGTATTTTTAAGATGATTTCCTTCCTTCCAAATGAATTTCTTAAAGTGAGTGTTTCTCTCAGCACCTTTTCAGCCAAAAGGAGAATTATGGTGATTACAAGAATAGTAATTACAGTTCATGTTTGTTGAGAGCTTACTGTGTTTTGAATAAAGTTTAGGACATTGCTCACACATGGTGTTATTTAAGATTCACGAAAACTCTACGAAATAGTTACTATTATCATCCCCAATTTTACATATGAGGAAACTGAGGCTTTAGACAAGTTAGATGCCTAGTACAGGTGATACAGCTAATAAGCAGGGGGCCAGGACTTGAATGCAAGGCAGTCTGACTCTAGATCTCTTGTGGTACACAGAGCTCCTTCCCCTGCATCTGTACCATGCAGCTTATGTACGTTGCTTATCCAGGAAAGGTAATGAATTTCGGAGCCATCCTGACTCCTTAGTGGGATGTCTTGCTCATGTACCATCCTGACTGGGCTCTGGACTCATCCTTGCTCCAGACATTGCTCATAGGTCCTGCCCCAGATATACCAAACTCCCAGAGACAGCTGAGTGGGCTGAGATTTTTTATGTGTCCTTTTCTCTGCACCAGTAGTCCTTGAAATCTGGAACTGTTTTCCTTCTTCTGTTCTTCATATATTCCTGCTCTTTCTGTAAAACTTAGCTTGTTCATTCAACAAACATTTATTGAGCAGGTGTGATATGCTAGAATTAGCACTAGGGATAAGTGAGTGACCTTAATGGTCTTATAGCGAGTGCATTAGGAAAAGCAGAGGGATAAATCCCAATGTATCACACAAAGTGACAAATGCTATGAAAAAGAGAAGTGGAGAGTCCTTTGGCATCATTTCTAATTCATTCATTTATTTATAAACCCTCTTAAGAGCCTGCAATGGAGCACACACTATCAGTGCTAGTGATATTAGACAAACATGTTTCCTTCCCTCTTGTTGCTATGTTCCAGTGGGAGTGGTGGTGGGTTGACAAGGAAGACCAAAAGAAATAAATAATAATTAAAATGGTAAGTACATATTGGAATAATCACTTGACTAAACAAAGTCAAGTGATAGAGAGATTTGGAGAGAGGAAGTTAGACAGAGTGACTAGGGAAAGCATCCTTGAGAAGTTAACTTTTAAACTTGGTCTTAGAGAGCGGGCTAGCCATACCAGTGTTCCAAATGAATGAAGTCCAAAGTCCTGAGACCGGAAAGAGCTTGTTTTGCTCAAGGACTAGAAAAGAGATCAGTGTTAAAACTTGCCAGAATCCCTTCCCAAATATTAAGTCACTGCCTTCTGTAAGAGGGGTCACTCGTCTGATAAGGCATTCATTATGCTGTGCTGCCTCTCCTAACAGGGAAACTCTTTGCAAGTCACGTCTTATTCACCTTTGAAAATTATTAAATCTCATTGTCCCTAGTCTGTGCGAGAAACTCAATGAAGAATACTGACTTGAATGAATGAACGAATGATGTATGCAAGTAAATTGTCTTGGTCTGGCTCACTAGGACTCGTCATTCATTCATTGGTTTCAAAAACGTACAGAGAAATCACTGTGAAAGCACAGTGAGCTCACCTGGAATATGAGTCATGTGGGTGTTTTACTCCCATCTTTATTAAGGAATTTTTGGTCCTGATTGCCAGGGCAGATGTGAGAACTAGGAACTATAAATATTTGTAGGACTTACTTCACACTGTGTGTCTGCTTTCATCTCCTTGGGTAAATTCCAAGCTCTGAGGCTCATTAGCCGTGCACACACAAAACAGCTATATAATAATTAGTATTAAGGAAGGCTGCATAATAGAACAATGTTCACACTAATTAGTTAGTGGGTTGAGGGACCCACTTTTTTCTTTTACCCCCTGAAGCTTTTGCATTTTCCCCTCTACCTTCTGAATTGAGGATTTCTGCTTGTGTTTAAACATGTAGCTATTGTCATTTATTAAGCATTGTAAAAGTAGTTCCTATTTATTATTTATGATATGACAGACAGTATACTAATCCCTTAGAATGCATTGTCTCAAGTAATCCTCACAGCAGCCTAAAGGAATTTTGTTCACATTTTGCAAACTAGGACAGTAAGGTGACAACTCCTACAAGGTCGCCCAGCCAGTTGGTGGTCAGACTTGAAGTCACGACAGTCCCTTTCCAGAGTTGTTTTCTGTTATACCAGTGCTTCTCAACTGAGTGCTCCCTGAAGGATCTCTTTCAGTATTGAAAAAGAAATGAATAATTTGTTTTTTGTTCCCATGATAATCCTAAAACATTCATACAAACATATTTGGGGTCATTTGTGATTAAGTCTTGTCAGATAATTTCTGGCCCAAGCTTGTCTTTGTATAATAATTGCACTGAAATCAATGATACATTTTGGTGCTGTGTTTCTCAGGTTGGGGTCCTTTAATAGGACCACATTCCTTGAGAGTAAGAAAGAGCAGTGCCAAGCACCCTGTTATACCCATTGGCCTTCCGGGCTGGACCTGTTCTGGATTCAGGATTGTCTTCTCTCTGCTGTGAGATTCATAGCGACTCCAGTCCTGCACCAGCATCTGAGCTATGGCTGTCCTGGTAACAGGCACTGCCGGTCGAACACTTGGCACAGTCCCAGGGACTCCACCCAGTTCAGCACTGATGCAAAGCCTCTGGGAACCTACATGGAAATTAGAGCAGGCTGGCTGTTGCTCAACACACAGAAGCTGTGAAAAGAAAAAATAAAGGCTTTTTCTAGAGGAGTAAATGATATTTGCGGAAGAGCTCATCAGGAATCCAACAGGCAAGAAGCAGGTGCACATCTTCCTGGTGTCCCGCTGCTTGTGCACGTAGGAGGCAAGACCTAGATATTTACTGCAGGTTAACGCATGCACAGTACTCTCTCTTGCGAGGCTTTCGAAATCATTTTCATTCTACAGAAAATAGAAAACATTATTTTCGGATCTTCACCCAGATGCACAAGAATAATAAATTAAGCTGCTATGAAGACTGCCGTCTAAAACATGTAGAGAATTTGATCAGGTCCCAGTTATTTATTTTTGTTCTTGCTGTGACTGCTTTTGGGATCTTCTTCATAAATTCTTTGCCAGGATGATGTGTATAAGAGTTTTTCCAGCATTTTCTTCTAGAATTCTAATAGTTGCATGCCTTAGGTTTAAGTCTGTTAGCTATCGTGAATTACTTTTTGTTGAGTGGTTAGAGGTGCGGATCCTGTTTCAGTCTTCTACGTGTGGCTATCGGATTTTCCCGGCACCATTTATTGAATAGGGATTCTTTTCCCCAGCATATGTTTTTGTCTGCTTTGTCAAAGATCAGATGGCAATATGAAGATGGTTTTATATCTGGGTTCTCAGTTCTGTTCCATTGGTCTATGTCTCTGTTTTTGTGCCATGGAAAAAAATGGTGAACTAATACTTCCTGTTTAACCTGGATGGAACTGAAGACCATTCTTCTAAGTGAAGTATCATGAGAATAGAAAAACAAACACCATATGTACTCACCATTAAATTGGAACTAATTGAACAACATTTATACACACATATGGAAATAAAGCTCCTCGGAAATCAAGCAGGTGGGAGGGTGGAAGGAGGGATGAGTAAATTCATACCTAATGGGTACAATGCACACTATCTGGGTAATGGGCACACTTATAACTTTGACTCATACTGTACAAAAGCAATTTATGTAACCAAAACATTTGTACCCCAATAATACTCTGAAATAAAATTTAACCCCCCCTCCCCAGAAACTAAAAAGGAGATGTAGACAAGTACAGGGAAAGGTCTTCAGATCTACCCTTTGCTGCTGCTACTGTAGACCGAGCTCTGGGCCGGTGAGGGCGGGAGGAATCAGGTGGGGAATCATGTGATGGGGAAACAGAGCTCACCTGCTTAGGACTGGGAGGACAGGTGTGGAGGTGTGTGAAAAGATTAATGCAATAAGCATTACTGAAACCATCAGTACACGTAAAATCCTACATTACTTAGTACCAAAGTCACATCATTAAATGATTTAAAATTTAAAACTTTTAATTCTGGAGGACAAATAAAGAAATAACAAATAAATCACATGCATTTTACACTTCTATAGCTGACGAGGATACTCTGAAAAATCAACAAAAGTGAAATATAGACTGAAATCTAATTCATGGATGTATTAGTTTGCTAGCGATGCCCTGACCAAAGTACCGCAGATTCAGTAGCTTAAACAACAGAAACTAATTTTCTCACAGCTCAGGAGGCCGGAAGTCCGAGATCAAGGTGTTGGCAGGGTTGTTGTCTTCTGAGGCCTCTCTCCTTGGCTTATAGATCATTGTTTTCTCCTTATGTCCTCACCGTATGTGCCTGTGTTCAAATTTCCTCTTTTTGTAAGAACACCAGTCAGATTGGATTAGGGCCCACCTTAATGAGTGCATTTTAACTTAATTATCTTTGTAAAGACTTTACTTCCAAATATGTTCACACTCTGAAGTACAAGGATAGGACTTCAGCATGAATATTTAGGAGAGACACATTTTAACCCATTGATTCTATCTCTGTCTCTGTCTCTATCTCTATCTCTATCTCTGTCTGACTTTTTTGAACCAAAAAAAAAAAAAAAAAATTCACTTGGGAGCAAACAAGAAAGATTTATGAAGGTGAACCTACTGAATATTTAAATATTCTAGAGTTCAAGCTGTCTTCCTTTTCCATAAATCATAATTTGATTTCCCAGTAGCATGGTCATATTATATTAAACATCAGATATGATAATAGAAAATAATGATTTGTTAAGTGGCAATTACTTATTACTGATTATACTAATATATTTCAATTCTGACAGAAGCTAATGATATAATTCATAATATTTTATACCAAGGCATATTTTATACCTGTGCCCTTATTATTGCAGAAATAAGCTCTTAAACATTTGAATGTCCTGGAGATAGTTGTTGTTCTTTCCTATTTGGGAGTGGAAGAAGTCAGTGAATCTGTGTCGTGTGGGGAAGTCATAATCAAGAAGTGCAAGGTCTTGAGTGTGGCCTACAGATTGAGGAAGGGCAGAAGGTTTTGCTGAAAAGAAGAAACCAAAATAATAATTTCCCATCTATGGCTTTCTCTCTCTCTGTGTGTGTGCGTGTGTCTGTGTCTGTGTGTGTCTAAATAGGTGTAGCTAATAAATAAGGATGACACTGATGTGTTGAGCTAAAAATAGGAGTACCTAGTATACATATATATATGTGTGTGTGTATATATATACTCATACACACATATGTATATATAGAGGGCAGATCAGTAAGTGACCCCAACACACTCATGTGTGTCCAGTTCCCCAAAAGAAGGGGAAATGGAGAGACAGGAGGGGAAAGAGGCTGAAAAGATGGCAGGGAGGAGTGGGGAGAGGGAGAGTCTACTGATGCTGGGTGAGTTGCTTTGAAAAATAACTAACATCTTTGGGACTTTTATTAATTTTTCTCTGTGTGGTTGATGAAATAATTTCCTCCTCTCCTCCACTAAATCTTTACTTAAATCAACTTTATTCACTAGTGCTTTTACAGCTGAACTTCCTATTTTGAGGAGATGCAGTTAAATGCTGAACCACCCCCCAAATGAATGGAGGCAAAACAGAGGTTCCTGAAAGGGTCCAGATGTGTTTAGTCTACATATAGACACAGATGTACACAATATTTTATTCACATATACTTGGCGTCAGAAAGCAAATGTGTGCAGAAAGGCAGATAGTGAGGCACTAGTAGGCGGTATTGTTATGAAATAGAGAGTTTGTGAGTGAAAAGGAAGGTGGACGGTGAAGGGAAGAACAGGCACGGAGACAGAGAAGTATCAGCACGTGGGTAGCACTGAGGGGCGGGTCTGTGTGTGCATGGATGGTTACATGAATTCCATACATGATGTCAATGCATCGAGTCCATAAAAGATGAAATGAAACAAGTGGTGCTACAATTAAGAAGTCAAGAAAGAGACAACAAAATTATTACATGAGTATTGGACTGAACTATCTCTGTTAATATTTTGAGCAAATTTTTGGAAGATTATACTTTTGATTTTTAAATAGAAATGTCTTCTTGTGTTGTGCACTTAATATATGCTACTCCAGTTTAAATGGAAATACATGGAAATTGAATGAATGGTGCCATGTTAGGAAGCCTAGCCAACTAGTACCTGGATTCTAATACCTGGATCACTGAGTTGTGCATTTCACAATTTGACAAGCCTTATTATCAGCTCTGAAGCACAGCTGGTATGGGGTGAGGGATTGGGTATTTCTAGGTATCTAGGCAGCTAATTCTTAAGCACAAGTGAGTTACTTTTAAATAGGTTCACAAAGCATTGAAAGGATCTTGGTGATATCCAGGCTTTTGGACATATCTACGTTGTGATAGTACTGTTTGACAGTGATATAATCCTTTTCCTTTAATGAGTTCTTGTGATTTATTAAACAAGTCTCCAAAAGTGAACTTTGAGTTATCTCTATGGCATGCCTCAAGTTGTTCCTGTCCTGCTGGCTTCTTTGACCTCTGAATCTGCAATGTGCATTTCTGAATGTTTTTAGCCTCCTTGTAATATAAATTCTACCTCTTAGAAGGAACAAATCTCATATTACTATTCTAATCAATACTTCTTCCCATTGCTTTAATGACCCAAATTTACTTTATTTAAGTCACCAGCAAGCCGAGATTGACTCACTTTAGTTAAAATCTGGGATCCCCTTAATGCTCAATCATTTCATCTCCAAATTTCTTTTTAGTTTTTCTGTATACACACCAACAGGCCATCTAAAAATAAGTAATCAAAGCAATACCTTTTGCTACGAGAATGAGATAAGCTTATTACAGAATTCTCAACTCTCCTACTTCTTGGAAAAACATCTCCCTTCAAGGTCTTTGAAAAAATTTTAAATTTATTTCTTTCTTCTCAACCCCATTTCTCCCAGATTTTCCTAATATTGAAAATGGGAGTAGATATTTACTTGTACCAACTACCTGGCAATTCTGTTCATAAAGGGTCTGTGAAAAGATGGAAAAAAGATGAAGCATGTTGTTTGATTATTTGCCTGCTGAGAGTAAGTTTTCTGTGATAGAGTCTCATATAAATTACTGATAAAAATTTAAATTAGTACTTCATTTCAATAAATAAATTTGCTAATACATATCTGGAGCTTTAAAAATGTCCTGATTTGCAGCAGCTAAAAGTAGAACTACCATTTGATCCAGCAATCCCATTACTGGGCATCTACCTAAAGGAAAAAAAGAAATTCTATAAAAAAGACATCTGCACCCGAATGTTTATAGAAGCACAATTCACAATTGCAAAGATGTGGAAACAACCCAAGTGCCCATCAATACTTGAGTGGATTAATAAAATGTGGTATTGTATACCATGGAGTACTACCCAGCCACAAAAAACAATGGTGATCTAGCACCTCTTGTATTATCCTGGATAGAGCTGGAGTCCATTCTACTAAGTGAAATATCACAAGAATGGAAAAACAAGCACCACATGTACTCATCATCAAATTGGTACTAATTGATCAACACATATGTGCACATATGGTTGTAACATTCATTGAGTGTCAGGCAGGTGGCAGGGAGAAGGAGGAGATGAGTATATTCACACCTAATAGGTGTGGTGTGCACCATCTGGGAGATGGACACACTTGAATCTCTGACTCAGGTGGGGCAAAGGCAGTACATGTAACCTAAACATTTGTACCGCCATAATATTCTGAAATAATAAAAAAAATCCTGACCTTTCATTTGGCAAATCTTCTTCTATTTAATAATAATCTATGCTAAGGTAAAATCTAAATATACAATGATGATTTATGAACAAAAACAGCACTGCTTCATTATTTATAACAAGAAGTTAGAACAATTCAACTGACCTACATAAGAGGAAAGTTTACAAAAAATATGGAATAGAATGACATAAAGGAATAATACTCGGTTATGTTTCAAAGTACATGCAGTGGCATGGACAATAGATTCAACTGAATTTTTAGCATAAAATACCATATCAACTGTCAATATATTCCTATGTAAAGTCATAGAAAGAGTATATAAATAGAACCCACTATTAAAAGCATTGTTTCTATATTGTGAAATTATGGTTAATTTCCATTAGTATATATAGATTTTTATTTTCCATATGAGCCTGTATTACTTTTAAAATCAGAAAAGTAATTAATATTTTTCAAGTAGAATGAAATAACTTAGGGATAAGCTATCTTCATATTCAGCAGGCTAAATCTATTAATACTATAGGTATACTTTTTCTCCCTAGTAATTCATTCTCCCAGTGGATGCTCAGTCTTTTGCATCAGCAGTCCCCAACCTTTTTGGCACCAAGGACCGGTTTCATAGAAGGCAGTTTTTCCACGGACCAGGAGTGGGGGGGAGGGATGGTTTGGGGATGATTCAAGCACATTACGTTTATTGTGCAGTCAGATCTCTCTGCTAATGATAATCTGTATTTGCAGCCGCTCCCCAGTGCTAGCATCACTGCCTCAGCTCCACCTCAGATCATCAGGCATTAGATTCTCATAAGGAACTTGCAACCTAGATCTCTCGCATGCGCAGTTTACAGTAGGGTCCCTGCTCATGTGAGAATCTAATGCCACCGTTGATATCAGGAGGTGGAGCTTATGCAGAGATGTGAGAGATGGGGAGATGGGGAATGGTTGTAAATACGGATGAGCTGGCTGCTTACCTCCTGCTGGGCAGCCTGGGTTCCTAACATACCACAGTCTGCGCCCTGGGGTTTGGGGACCGCAGTTTTCTATCACATGCCTGTGGAATGTAATAAATTAGCAAGAAGAAAGTAGACCTCGAAACCATAACAATAGCTGCCACATACTCATGATCTTTAGTATAAATACATGGTACAATTTTGGAAGAGTCTCCCACAGACATTCTCAAAAAGATTCCTTGAAATTCACCTCTGTGAGGGCAGAATTTTGTCTTGTTCACCTCTATACATCTAGGACAGTGCCTGATAGATAGCGGATATGGACTGCATATTTGCTGAATGAAGAAGTGAATGTTTTGTTGAACAGTGGTGGTAAATGGCATCTTAGAGTCTCATAATCTCATGTGTGTCACAATCTCACATGATACTCACGATGGCCCTCTGAGGAGGGTATAGGTTTTATTATCCCCAGTTCATAGGAAACAGAGGCAGAATAATTGATTTGCCCAACATCACAGAGCTGGTAAGTAGCAGACATCAATTAGAACGAATTCTTTAGGTTAGGACTTTATTCTTAGTAGTAGTTAGGACTTTGTTCTAACAAAACTTCACTGTTTCTTCATTGTCTCACTGAACCAAAAGACTCTGGTGCTACTTACTACTTTAGTGTTCATCAAGATTTATTTTTATTCAGAATATAAAAAAACACAGGCTCAGAACCTATCGTAGCATGGTTCATATTAATTCCTACTCTCTTCTCACTGCCTGTCTTCTCTCCTATTAGTAGTTATGATGCATGGAAAGAATTTTCTTGGCTAAATTTTGAGTTTTCTAGATAGAAGCCTGAATCCTTTCCAGGGTATTTTTTTCTTAGGGAAGTCTTAGGACTTTCTGAACACTTTCAAACCTATCTTAAAACAAAACAATCTATTTCTATTCAAATAATACAAAGTTTTTCACACCTACCATCCTCTCTCATCTTTATATCCCGATAATAAAGAATACTGTCCTCTATCAACTCAAAAGTGGGCCAAAGAAAAGATGAATGTCTGCAAACCTGGAAAGTTAAAACATACCAAAGGCACAGCTGTAAGATTCCAGTGTAGTGATGTCCTGGTAGGAACAGAACAGGCACCTCTCAGGCAGGTGCCCTTTGCTGTCACATTTTGACAATGGCTCCTTTCCTGTTTGCATCTGTTTCTGCTTTGCAGTCTCAATCCAGGTGGGGAAGAAGGACCTGTAGCCTGGGATATTATTTGATGTGTGGCATGTGTATTCTTCCTTCCCTAGTTTTGTTCTGTTCGGTGTGAAGTAAGGTGCCCTACTGTTTCATATCAGGGTGGGGATCCTATTGTGCTCAAAACCTTCCAGAGTAGCTGTTCTGTGACTTGAACACAAAGCACTTGGTTTTACCCAGTGACAGCACCAGGCCAGTTTGTAACTCTATGCTCATTATAAACATTTCTCTCACTGTAACCTCGAAAGGCCACTAAAATGGGACATTAGTTTTACCTACAGAGTTTATTCAGGCCTCTGTTTTAAAGATAAGAACAATTGCTAAGAAATCTGGATAAATTGCATATATGTATGTTGATAATTTTCTTCTTCATAAAATATTTATTTTTAAAGGTAGACTTAAACGTGGCAAGATTCTGATTGAATTTACGCTTCTTACTTTCCTTGAGAGATACTATTTTTCCATACAGTAATAGTTAATTCTTTTTATTTTTCATTCAAGTATTCATTTATCTACTCTGCATGCAACAAGTATTTCATGAGTACTTGTCATGTATCAGGCACTGAAAATACAGATGCAAAAGACAGATATGGTCTCCACCCTCATAGGAAGGGGGAGATGTATATTAAATAGGAACAAAATTAAAAGTTCAATTCTAATTTTGGAAAATACAATAAGAGGCACAATGGGAGTATCTGTGAGTGGAACCTGCTTAGTCTGAGAATTCTGGGAGGGCTTCTTTGCGGAAGTAACATCGAGCCTAAGATCTTAAGGATGGGTAGGCGTTTGTTGAACAAAGTTGGGACAGCAGGAGGAAAAACACTCAGGCAGGCAGAGAGAACATAATGTGTAAAGACTGAGACGAAAAGAAGCAAACAAAGTTCAAGGAACCTCCATAAAGAAGATGGGTGAGATGTGTTCCTATCATGTTACGGATCCAGTTATTTCGCTAAAGATTTACTCACCAACTATTATGCACGAGGCACTGTGCTATGGGCTGTAGATACAACACTGAGTAGAGACTCTCTGCCCTCTGGCAGCTTATACTTTGGTGGTAGTTACAATAGTAGAGATAGGGGTTCTCGTGAGAGAAGTAAAGGGAAAAAGCTAATTCAAATGGAGAGGTCAACAAACGAGGAGTGATGTCAAAGCTGGTACCTGAAGGATGGCAGGCACTACCAAGACAAAGGTAGTGTCTTTTGTAGTGTCACTACAAAAGTAGTGAAAGTGTGGGGTTGATGGAATGAAAAGTGTGTTTAAAGGCCAAATACTAGAAAGAGAGAGAGAAAAAAAGGATGTTCTTGGGTAATTGAAATAAGTACAAGTATGAAGACTGAAGTCAGGGAGGTGATCTGAATGTTTTCCTTTCTTCATCTGTTACAGAATGGAGTTGGCCCAGGTGCTTTCTAGAGTATAGATTTCAAATACTCTTTTAAACGCTTCATGTATACTAGGTAAAGATTGAGAGGTTGTTAAATTTTTGAAGCCACAGAGAAAAGCAGTGACAAAGTTCATTTATTCTGTCAGTTAAATGCACACAAAAGTCACAAAAAACTGCTTTAGATTGGAAGCAATATTACTGACCTGATTTTCTTTATTTGCAAAAATTCAGATACTTTTTTATGTGAGAAATCAAACTGACTCTAGTGCAAATGCAGATTCTTCCCTCTTTCTATTGCTGTTTACTGAAGACTCTCCATATTTCTGTTTAGACTGAGCCCAGAGTGGACTCAAGGCCTGCAGCATGTCTGTGCAATGCTGTGATGATTGGCCGGTAGTGTCAGGAAATTCAGTTGGTTGGCATTGTGCAGATTAATAGGCCAGTGGTTGGTTTCCTGGTATTTGGAAAGCTGTCAATTAATAAATAAAAAATAAATGTCAGGCTCAGGTAACAGAGAGAGTGTATTCTCACCTTTATCAAGGAGAATTTGGGAAAAGATTCCCATTCCTACAGTGTTCCTTGAAACGGACAACCTACATTTGGTAGATCAAATAGTGTCCAATATTCAGAATAACTTTAATTTTTATGAAATGTATACAAAATCCTGACTAGCATGTCATCTACTCAGACTTATGTATCACATAGGGACATGCTAGTCAAAATAAGAAAATTACTGCCACAAACGTCTGCACTAGTGGAGACCTAGAGGGTTACAAATTACTGAGGGTTCCCCCGTAAGGGAAATGAGGAAACTGAGACAAGAGAAGCCAGAGTTAGGTCTCAGTTGACATCCTGGATTGTTCCCTGAAGATACCATCCTAATATACAGCTGTTGCTTAAAATGTCAACCAAAGTCTGGGAATTATTACGTGTTCAGACACTATTTGTTCATAAATTAAACAGAATACCTTCTTTGACCTTACAGGTATCTTTGATTTGGAAATTCTGTGTTATCTCTCCTTTCATAGGTTGAAAGAGAAAGACATTTATAAAAACAAGATTAAATCTTTCAGTGTAGAAATGAGGAAGGCTGAGGATAGGCATGAACAGAATGAATAAATTTTGGGACAACAATTTAGCAGAAGCTTAGAAACTGCTGACCCAATTACATATGATACACCCTCGAAATTTGAGTAAAGGAAGCTTAGGACAATTTCATTAAACAGAAATACTACTTTGCCTAGTATGTAATGGATTTGGGGAACCTACTTTAAGAGGTAATGAGGATAGTATATAGGAACAGAAAAGTTTCCAGCTCTGTTTGAGTATGAGCTGGGAAATGTATCAATACAACATTTCTGGTTGGCATCATATCATGTTTTCTCTCATCATAGGTCTTAGGGCCCTCTTGGACACAGGCGCGATGCTCCAACGAACAATGCCCTAATCCTTGTTGGTCATTGTTCTTGTCCCAGTGATCCTCTGTAGCTTAGCACATTCATTGACCTGCTCAGTCAATATGTCTTGGTGATGATAAAAAATTTTAATTATACAGATTAATGACCTCCTGTTCTTCATGTGTTATCACACTAATGATAACTGATAACGTTTATTAAGTACATTCTATTGTATCACATTCTGTTCTCACTGGATTTTATACAACTCATTTTATTTGAAAATAAACTGTATGGTTACTATGATATGATAAGGTACTATTCATATGCCCATTTAAAAGTGAGTAATCTGAGACACAAATATATTCATTAGTTTTCCCAAAGTCTCATAGTAACTTAGTGATGCAGCCAGGATTAAAGCTTTGGCAGTCTGGCTCCAGAGACTGTACTTAACCAGTATGTTTCTACTACTCCTATCAACCAAATGGGGGAAGCGGTTAGAAATATTTAGCAATATTCTCTCACCTGCCAGCCCAGTGATTCTGACCATTCTCATCTTTGGAGCCAGATTAGATGTGTCCTATTCTGTATTTCATTCTCCTACTAGGAAATTAGAGGCAGCAAGATGATTGAATGGAAAAGGATGGAGTATTTTGACTTAAATCCTCAGTGATTTATTGATCTAGTTTAGCCCAGATTGGCACATTCCATTTGTTTCACCCAAGACTAGGAGCCCATCTAGGTAAAGCTCCAGACAGAGTGCATGCGGTTCATAACTAGTCCTTCCAAGATAAATAGCTGCCCAAATATATAAGCAGAGGCAGACCTGGAGTGGAAGCACTTTGAAATTGTTTGCTCAGAAAATATGCTAATAAGCAATCCCATGGAACGGGAATGTGGGAAATGAGGGGCCAAGCAGAGCTCTGGTAGCTCTCCACTGAGCAATGACCTGGGTAACTCTCTAAAGAATGCCTGCTTATAGTTCTGCTCTAAGCAGGATCCCAAGACAATATTTTGCATATCAAATGAAGGCAACCAATAAGATACCAGGCGCTTATTGGTATTCACACAGAGGTAGGCCATGTTCCTCCTGCCTCCTCTCATAGGTACTCTCTTGGCAAAAGCAGACAGACACATACACACATACACACTTTTTTCTTAACTTACTAATAGAACTGCCAAGAGCAAGCAACTTGCGTGTGGATCTAATCTTTTCATTCCTGGCCAATTATAAGAAAAGTAGATATTTCCTCCCTGAAGCTTAGAACTTAACACGTATTTTTCTCTTTCTCTCTCTCTCTTTTTAATTGTAGCAGAATCTAAGAAGAAGAAAAAGGAAGGCAAGAAACAGGAGAAGATGCTGGATTAAAGATGTTACCTTTGTGGAAGATGAAAAGGACATCAGCAAACAGGATCAGTTAACTATTGCATTTATACCACTGTAGGCTTTTTATTCAAAAATTATCTATAGCTAAGTACACAATAGGCAAAAACAAAAAGAAAAGAAAATTTTTGTAGTAGCATTTTTTAAATGTATACCATAGTATCACTAGAGGCTTATAATAAGGAACTGTAATCTTATTTAGGAAGTTGACTTATAGTACATGATAAATGGTAGACAATTGAGGTAAGTTTTTTGAAATTATGCGATATTTTACATTTACTTTCTCTTTTTTTTACATTTTTTTCTTTTGGCAGCAATTTAAATGTTATGACTATGTAAACTACTTCTCGTTAAGTAAATTTTTTCACCTAGAATTTTTTTCCCAATTGAGAAAAATATCTACTAAACCAAGCAGCAATAAAATATAGTCACTCTATTTGAGAAAAATATCTTGTTTTCTGCCAATGGATTTTAAAAAAAATGTAGTCAACAAAGTGGTGAGGTGGGTAGGGGCAGGAGGCAGAGCATGCCCTAGTTTAATGTCGATTTTTTTTTAAAACGAAAGCATTAAAACATGAAATTCTTTCACTGTGGCAGAAACATTTGTTTTCTTGATGAACTTATTTTTCCATCTGAGGGAAAAAAAATACTAGGAAAATAAATCAAGGTGATGTTGAAAAAAGTTGCTTTTGTGTGTAATAATTTGATACTATAACCCTCTTCCTTTTGTCACCTACATTCATCCATTCAACATGTAAGTACTGAAAATTTATCATGTAAAATAGTTAAATCACTCTGACACAAATGTTACACAGAGTTTTTGTATGTTTGTTTGTACTTTCTATCAGTATTTAGTAGGTTAGACTGGTGCTAGTGAATTCAATGGATGCCCCAAAGTAGTCTAGAGTTTGATGGGAAAATGCTCTTATATTGAATAAGTTTGGGCTAGCACCAGTCCAACTCAGGATCATAGTAACAATATGCAAAATGGTAGTTTGTGTTTAGTTTCCATAAACCAAGAGTTCCCAGTTTGTTTTTATACCATGAACACTAAAGATTATCTGTAAAACTTTCTCATCTGCTGGACTCTAAGCACAGTCTTTAACTAAACAAGTCTGTGCTTCTATTATTCAGAGAAATAAAGTCTCAGGAAATTGGCTGGGATTAGCTTCAAAGTATTTCACTTGCATAATCACCTCAAATTCTAAAGGGATAAGACTCGATAAATAAACACCGATCTACCAAGATAATTGTAAGTCTGCATTCAGAAATGATGGTTTCAACATACCCTGGGGTAGCTCTTAAGTAGATAATTACGTACTGCTCTGACAATGTGGCCAAAGGGTCTTGGCAGCTAAACTACTTTTGCCATCTAGTCTAAGACTACTTGAGCCAGGAATGCTGAGTGGGTCCATTTCTGCCTTCTAAGTCGAAGCCAACTGCCAGTAGGGGATAGAAAAAGAGATGAACTTCAAGGCATTTGATGGGCTGGTACTTAATAAAAACAGAGTACCTTGTAAAGTGCAAATGACAGATGCATGAATAGTAAATGCGGTCCTTTTTACCAGCTGACCTTAATAGGAAAAAATACTCATGGGAATGGATGGAAGAGATAAAAGAAAGGCAATGTCTTGAGTGGATTTTTTGACAGCAAAGTTCCAAAAGGGTGAGACGATGGAAGAGTCTGCAGCAGATTTTGCTAGCCTCACGGCTAACATTGCTCCTCCATCATCATTTAGCCCAAAACATCAGCCCATGAATCAGTAATAAATTTAGGTGAACTAGAATAAAATCTCTCAAGGAAAAAAGTCCTGTGAATAACCATGGCCTACTTCCTTATCCACAGGACATGGCAGGAAGCCAAAAGTGCAAGATTTCTCTGCTGTGTGAACTGTGACACTTAGCAAACCCTGTAATAACTTCTTGATTCTCCCTCAAAGGTATGATTGGAATGCTAATCTTACTTGCATATGGTATGAAATTAAACTTCCACTAAGTCTCTTAAAGATCGTGCTCAAACATCTCTTGCTAAATCACGCTAAAGCATTGAAACGTAAATGCAAAAGGACAAATTCAAAAAAATCATTGATTCTCACAAATAGGAAAAAACAGATTGTCATCAGGCACTTCATAGCTTACCCGAGCAAATTATCTCTTCCCAGATGTTCTGGGTTTCATAAACTTTACCCAAAGTTCATTAAGCTCTGAGGAAGGGAAGAAAAATGTAAAGAAGTCACCTGTGTTCCTTTAAGTGGCCTTGGAGTAAAGACAAACTTTCCATCCAATAATTGAGAGGGTGCAAAGCTACCTCACCAAGACACAGGCAAGAACAAACCTTCACTGACTAGAAAGTGTCCCTGATCTCCTCACTGTTGCATCCCTTACCCTCATACTCTGATAGACTTTCTAGTTTATCTTGAATAAATGAAGCTGTCACATTCTCCTACATATAGGTTGTGAAGAAGAGAACGCTGGATAAAGATATTTTGACTTCATATGTTCCTGGAATGACATCCCAACATCTTGCTAACTCTATAGAAGTAGAACTCAGAGTTTGATGCTCTGAATATTTACCAAGGGAAATTCTACCAAATTGGGTGGGTAGGAAGATGTAGAAACAAAAAAGTTAAATAATTTTCATTTGACCATAAGAAGTCTTATTGAGAAAGGAAAGGCTATAGTCTTCTCATTGAGGAGAGAGACATCTCTCTAAGAGTAAGTTACACATCTTTTTTTCCATATTTAATTTTTGGCTCCACAATTCTGAAAATCTTAATCGTTTTACTACTTCTTTAAATGAAGAACAGAGGTAAGTATGCCTTAGGAAGCACTGAATGGGGCAATAGGAAATACCATCTTTTACAAATTGAATTATTTTAAAATAGTTCCTAAATACAAAAAATTAGAACTTTATCAACATTTAGGCATAGAGTTTTCTAACAGAGTGAAATAAGGAACTTTTTTTCTCACTAATCCTCTCCAAAAATAATAAGGCAGATCACCATCATTGGATATAGAATGTCAACGCATTCAGTCTACTTTAAAAAAGTTATGTAGTCTTGGAATACATTAATATGAGGAGAAAGGGGCAGAATGCTATTCTAAGCATCCAGCAGGTAATGCCTACTTCAAATTTATGTGGATTCTAATTCCCCTAGAAATAAAAGATTTAGAGCATTTTTAAACAGAGAAAAACATATTTTAATCTTAGAAATCACCCCCCCCCATATCTGCTTTTCCCAATCCTTTGTTCTTCTAAGCAAAGTAAAAAAGCTAAGTAAAGTTAAAAAGCTTCATCTGGTTGGAGTCACAAGTAAAATAATGTAATTCAGGAATATTTCAACATAAATGAGGAAAGCAGACTTACTTTTAAAATCATTATTATTTAAAAAGAAAAAACAATTAGCCCCAATATCTGACTTATATAAAGTGATTTTTTTAAAAAGAACAAAACCTTAAGGGGTATAAGATTGATGCATTTCTTATGCATATATCCATTACAACTACTATATTAAGTTAGTCGCGGGGTTGTCTAAGGATATTATATATCTAGATTATCACCATATATTTTCTTTTGTTCTTTGGAAATGCAGTATAAGCCATATACCTTGTTAGAGAACAAAAACATAGAAGATCCTGACATCATATCTCTCGCCTCCTGGGGATAGAGGGATGCCTTGGGGAACGCACAGATACAGAGATTGTATCCACACACACTCTATTTGCTCTTAGTGGAGTTACAGATGTTGCATGCAATAAACTAACCACAGAGTGTTTTTTTTTTTTTGATTGTCAGATCCATCAAACATGGGGAAAAGCTTCAAATATCTTAGTTTATAAGATTGTTAAAGAATTACATGAATGCCTCCTTTACTGTGAATGATCAACAGATTGAGATATTTGCAATGAGTGACACAAATTTCAGACTTCTAAGTTATAAAGTTGTATGCTTTGAAGGTTGTCATTTTTGCCTGATAATCTTTCTGAAAAAAAAAATAGGTACCACACTACTTTTAAATAAAATAACATGAAAATGTCAATTAAGCTGCTCTTGAAGACTTATTCTTGTCACCATGAATATCGGGTTATTATTTTTTTCTACCATGACAGCTGTAATTGTAAATATTTTCTCATGTGTTGCCCGTGGGTCATAGGATTGAATGAATATGGAAATTTTGTCTCTTCTTAATGAAGATAAAATGAAGTATACACCACTCCCTGACCTATAGGATAATATAACATGGTGACTTTTATATAGAATTATATAACCGAATTTCAGAATTAAGCAAACTACTCTTAAACAATTATTCCTTGCCTTCTAGAAAAAATAATCCTTGGTGTCCTTATCCTTGGACTGGTCAGTTATATTCAAGCACTATCTGTTATTTCTATATCAGTAACTACCAGTGTTATGAGCAATCTTTGTCTTTTGCAATCGCTATTCTATCTCACTTGTATTTCACATGTTGACTGGGTATGGAGGAGCACTACTTAGCATTAATCATTTTGAGAATATATGCAAATTTTTATTAGTTATCATAATAAAATTTCTCTAATAGGTGTAATGCCCTATCAGTGAAAATATGAATTGTTTAATATTATAGAGATAGAAAGTCCATATATATATATATATATATATATATATATAACCTACAAAAAGGAGCAACTTCAGCTCAATTTATCCATCTATTGCAATACCTACTAGTTCCTAAGAATTTCATCCTCAGTATCCCAGGTGGCCCAGTCAACAACCCTATTTATCAGCTCTCCACTGTGTATTCTGGCCTCTTAATTTCCTAATTTAAAATATTAATGTAGTCCTATTGAATTTTATGACATTTTACCTTGATGATTAATTATACATATTCTAATAATCCCTGAGGATTTTTCTAATCTTTACCTATCAGCCCTTTCCTACTGGGTTAGCATTCTTTGGTTGTGAACAATAGAAACTACTATTCTTAAACCTAAAAGTGTGTGTGTGTGTGTGTGTGTGTGTGTGTGTGTCAAGGATTTTCTTAAAAGGATATTAGGTAGCTCAAAGCATTGAGTAGAAGAGCCCAGGGAAAGATAGAAGATCAGGGACATTGAGAATGATGAAAGACACAGGTTCTGTGAACATCTGAGCATCACAAGGGTTTCTCACACGACTCAGTTCCAATCAGTTTTGATCCCTGTGTGTCCTTGCATTCTTGGGACATTCCTCCTGGGAAAGGGACTCTGGTTGGCCTAACTTGGGCTATGTGGCACCCCTGTTGTTAAAAATTCATGGTCTTCACATTGGCGGCTCACCAGAATCACATGGAAAATTAAATAGAGCAAGTCTTCGAAGAAGGGCACACTTGTTAGAAATAAGAAGGAAATATTCAAAACAAAGTATTCAAATATTAAATATTTCAATTATTTTAAATATTCAATATTAAAATATTGAAAAATAAGAAGTACCAGGAAATAAACATTGGCACGGTTTGGGACTAAACTGTACAGAAATTTGAATGCAAAGAAAAAGAGCTTATTAGGCAATGAAGAGTTGTTAGTATTTCCACCAAGAAGACTGAAGTGAGTGACAATGTTTACACTTGAAGAATTTTAGTCTGTCACCTGGAAATGGCTTATAATATAAATCTGAATAGTGAAGCACTTACGATGGGAAGGCAATTTAGGAAATTGTTGGAATTTTCCAGCTGAGAAATAATGAGGGCCATTTGGATCTGTCATATATTTTGCCTTGGGCTACCCAATTATTTTTTAACTTGATTATTGCTTTTTGTCTGCTTCTATCACTGTTGCCTTACTGTCTTCTTTGTGATCCAAGGAGGTCTGACTTAATAACACATTTTGCTTCACGTGTTGAGTGACTATTGCTCAGAGAGTGAGGCCGATTTAGAGTGTTGACAAGTTGTCATAAACTTCCTGGTTTCCTGCCTTCATACCCCTTCATTCTCATTAACATAAATCAGGTTACCTAGACTAGCAGACTCAGTCCCAGTATGGACTTTGTGATTCATCCTTTCCTCTGCTATTTAAGATGATCTGATTTGATGGGAAATTGGGTGTCAAGCCAGGCTTACTTCTGTCATGTTCACATTGTGCCTCAGGAGTAAGAATTAGGGTCATGTCTTATACCTGAGATAAAGTTTCCAGCTTGTTACCCTTTTATATCCTGTTCTTAATTAACTTTTTCCTAGTCAGCCCAATATTCTAGCCATTTTAAGACTGGGTTCTGTTTTTCCTTTTCAGTCCTCCTCCACCAACACACCATCTCCATCCCAGGTGCAATCTTTCTCTGAATCCCTTATCACACCTGGGCAGACTTGTGTGATGCAAATCAAATCTCCAGGCCAGAGTGTATCTCCACTCTATTTTGCCTCATCTTAGAATACCCGCTACCATGACTCCTGGCTACATTTCAGCAAACACTTTCACTTCCTCCTGGACTTTCTTCCTACCAGATTCTGGCTAACCTCTGGCCTACTCTTCCTGTATTTTTTGGCTGCTGGGTTCTGGGTTCTGTCTGCCCTGCTGGTCTGTCCTCCCACAATACCTTGAGAAGGTCTGTCTTTCCTCCGTTACCTACCTTTCCTTTTCTTCCTTTTGACAACTCTTATCCACGTGTGGAGATCTCTGCTTCCAGATTTAAGCCATTCTGAATCTTCCCTACCTTCTTGAAGTTATCCTCTTCATCTTCAGGTATGTGCTAAAATAGGGGAATTCATTTTAGTGAAATGAAAACGGACAAAAAGAGAGAGTAAAGAAAACAATAGAAAAAGGGGATGTAAAAATTTTTAATCTTATCCACACATACAATAGGAGCTGTCCTAGACACCAATTACCTAAGAATCCTAGAGAGCGCTAATACATGGAGCTACCTGGAAATTGATGGAGAACTAATCTGATGGGAAAAAAAAAGATAAGGAATGCTAAAACCAAAATTCAGATTCTAATTTAGGGGTTCATAGAATTTCTTGCTCCATGAATCCCTTTGGCAGTCTGAAGAAACCTATGGATCCCTTCACAGAATAGTGTTTTTAATGCCTCATATAAATTATATTGGGTTATAAATAATTCCAATGATATTAAAATACACTTTTATCTATGTTAGGGAAACAAATTTTTGATATGGAAATATTTTGCTTCACTATTAACACATTAAATAACTAGGTCTACAGTTAGGTACTGAAAGTAGTAATACATATGAATGATATTTATAGGTATTCGTGATGACTGTAATATGCTAAGAGACTGTGATTTCTATTTATGACAAAGTCAGAAATACTGCTAATACCGCTGAGGTTTATTGCCCACGTCTGCAATGGAAGAAAATGTTGAATTTCAGTTTAGTTAGAGATGAGTGCAAATAAACACATTTCCCCCTATTTAAGTCATGGACCCCTGAATTTACTTCAGGTTCTCATTAGTTAAGATCTTATCGCAATGGAGGTCACAAGCATAGGCAGGCACAACTATGGTGCTGTAATGAGTCTGTGTCAACTGCGCTCCCTGGGCCCATTCACTGCTTTTCACACTGAAATCTGCCTTTCTTCCCAAATACCAGGCTGCCTTCCATGTCATGCCCCAAACACACAACTTTCTCATCTAGCTGGTGCCTTTGTTCTGCTGTTTCTTCCGTTTGGAATGCTAGTCCTCCTTGCACTAGCATAACCATAGTCTCTTGTTCCAACTCTTTAGTGAGCTTCCTTTTTACTCATTAGTCTCTCTCATACAGTTATATATTTATTAATTCAGAAGTTTTTGTGCTACAAAAAAGGCAAGTCAAATCTCTGTCCAAACTAGATTCCAAACTCCATTCCCCACCCTGACAGTTCTTAGACTTCACCATTTCATTGCTTAATTCTCACTTCTGATAACATTTCTCATGCTCAGCCTTTTTTAATATATAGAAAGTGAGTTACAATTATATATTATGTATGCTTGCAGATGTAACAATTTTTCCCAGGTGGATATTGAAAATATTAAATGAATTAAATAAAATATTATTTAATATTGTTAATAACAATATCTTTCCTTTCCTATAAATCAAATTCTATAATGGATTTAAAAAATTTAGAACACTTAGAAAGAAATAATATTTACAATAATGACTTTATAGAGTGCCTATTATTTTCAAAACTCTGTTATAAGTACTTATTGTGGATTATCTTTTTAATTCTCATATGAGGGCTATTAATAGCTTCATTTTATAATTAAGTCAATTATAATGCAGAGATAAAGTAACTTGTCCAAAGACACTCAGTACTGAACAACATAGGAATTGTATCAACAATTACATATTAGTCACTTTTCCACTCACCATTATGTGAAATAAAAATTCCATAAACTCAAAGCTATATAAATTCATTGTATTTAGCCATACTTAAATAAGGACCGCTGGGCTCTTTTCTGCTATTCACATGTAAATTTCTGTTGGAAGTTATTAAATTGAATAATAGCCATAAAACACAAAATAAGACAATGAATCCTCCACATACTTCTGCAGGTGAAATGTACAAATATCAACCTTCAATTATACCTTGGAAGTAACTTATTCATTAACACACATCAATGCATATAATATATTAATAGCAGCTATGAATTTTGGAGCATGTTTCCTATTGTATTAAAGTTTATACTTTATTATAAAAAGTTTTTGTTTTCTTTTTCTAAAAATGAAATTGTCTTTGATCAATGATGAGGCAAAAACCATGAAATTCTTATTACAATAAAATAACAACCATCATTTGTTTCATCAGGTTAATTCAGGAATTGTAGACTAGGGAAACAAGATAAAGAAAAACTACCTAAAAAATTATAGACATGAATTAGATTCCCAGTGGTAGCTCTGCTCTCATTTATTTTTAATGAATCTAACAAAATGAAAATATATTAGGAAAAAATGAATAATCCCTCAATATTTTTTGAGTCAATGTTAAGATTTTTATATGCATTTTTCCAAAATATTCTCCATGAACATATACATCCAGCCAGATCAGATTGCAACAGGGCATTCTGGAGAATGCAGCAAAGTCATCCTTATTCAGATTGATTCATACTCTAGATATGAATTTACCTGTCTGTCACCCTCATTTATGCAAGAGCTCACAGAGTAACAGATTTACTGACAATTCTTAGAATATTACCTCAAACAGGGGACCCAATTTTCAGTAAAAAAAGGCATTATAATAGGGAAATCACCACAGGATACACTGGTCCTTACCTATATAGTATTATCTGAAGCTGCTGGCCTAATAGACATTTGGGATGGCTTTTTAAAAGCTTAGCTAAGGAAACATACCTGTGGAATTTCGGCACTGAATTCTAGGACACATAAGGTATCAAAATTAACAAATAAAGTATAGGATTCCCAGTTAAATTTCAATTTCAGAGAAATAATGAATGAACTTTTAAGTATAAATATATCGCAAATGTTGCATGAATATACTAACACTAAAGAAAATATTCATCGATTAGCAAAAATTTAAACTTAACTGCACATCCTGCATTTTACCTGGCAACCATAGGATGTGATATATAAATTGAAACAATGGTCTGTACATGGTGCTGTGCCCCTGTGGGAGACGAAAAAATACGCTGCTCAGATACTATGTTTAATGTAACACTAGATAAACAAGATTTCAAGTCCTTGACTTGGGGGTACTGTCTTCGGACACGGGATTTAATACTCTGGCAAAAATCACATGAACCAAACTCACTGCTAGGTGGGGTTCTTAGGAGGCTGTAGAAAGCAAGGATTCACACTGAGTGGAGTAAAAATGGCTGTGTTTTCAAGTCAAATGGTAAAGAAAAATATTGAAAGGTGTAGGGAAGTAGGCATGCTGAAATGGGTCTGCTGCATGAGACCAGAAAATCCACCAGGAGATTATGTTACACCTTGGGCCCAGGGGACATGCCATTCACCAAGGCCATCAAGAGTGCACTGGTAAGAGGACCACCAGCTTCACTGAAAAATTCAGCAGGTGTTTGTGCTTAAAAGCCAACAGCTAGGAGGTTGCAATTTCCTTAGTGACCAGGAAGGTGTGAGGATCAGCCAACTGGACTTCACCTTCAGAGAGGTTAGGAAATGGTTAATGGAGTCTGGTGTTCCTAGAGACAAAAGAGTAAGGCAAAGCAGCCAATATCAGTGATGCTGAACATTTACAACCAGAAAAGGTAAGAATAGAAGAGCAGGAGGCTGAGGTGTTTGCTCCCTCTTCCTCCCCCAAAATAGTTACGATTTCTTACTCAGTTCCTAAATTTGAGCTAATTTTTAAGTTTGAAATCCAATGACTGAAAAAGGTGTTCAGGTCACTGGAAGGAAAGACTTTGCAACACTGTAGCAAGAAAAGACTATAGTGATTCCTTTAGTCTTTCCCCAAATGGATCTATAGACACTCAAAAGGGTGACTATACCCTGGGAAAAAAGAATACGTGGGCATTTGGGAAACACTGAACAAAATGTTTGACTTGGCATGGATACCTTGAGACCTGAACATCATCATGGCCTCCTACTTGAGTTGGGGCATACAGGAACCAGTAAAAAATGGTGCCCTGGATAAAGTTCAAGTCACAGATGCCCCATTCCATCTGCAGACCAACCCAACGGTCACTTTCTCAGTCCCGGAATGGAGAGTTGAAATCGATATCCTTAGCAATTGGAGTAACCCCATGTTAGGTTATTAGCCTCAAGTAAAAGCTATTATAGGAAACCTCTGAAACTGCCCTCCCACCACAACCAACACAACTAATCAAAACCAGAGTCACATTCTTAGGATGGATAGTAAAGATTGTCATCACCCTTAGAAACCTGAAAGATGTGCTAGTGGTCCCAAACCTGTATCTTTAATTTGACAGTCTGCCCCCCCTAGAGAATGAAAGAATTTTGAAAAATTACTGTAGAGTACTGCAAGAAGCCCCAATTGCAGCTGCAGTGCCAGATCTGGTATCATAGGTAGAGAAGATTAATGATGCCTCAGCTACATTATACTGGCCATTGATTTGGCAAATGTGCTCTTTTTGATTCCAATTAGAATAAAGGATCAGAAACAATTTGGGTTTGTGGAATAGACACTATTCATTTATAGTTTTGCCCCACTCTTTGTCACAATGTGAAGAAATTTGGACTACCTGGATATCCCACAGAACATCAAATCCAAACTATTATTTCAGTGGTATCAAGCAAATCAGGCAGGATGAACAAGAGGTGGCTAGGATGTGAGAAACCTTGGTAAGACACTTGTGATCCAGAGAGTGGAAGATAAACCCTATGAAAATCCAGGAAACTGACACTACAGTGAAGATTTCTAGGGATCTAATGGTAAGGGGCTTGCGAGGATATCTACCACTCTAAAGTAAAACAAATTGCTATAAATTCATACAGATTTGTTGTGCAAAATTTACATCCCCACTGATAAAGTATGGCACTTTCCATTACTCCTTGTATTTTTCAATGCTTTTTGTTGTTAAACTTTTAAATTTTCCTAAGATATGAGTATAGACTTGACTAATTTTTATACTATTTCATCCTATTGATATGGAAAAAGTCAAAAATAAACTTATTTTTCAAGCCTCTTTGCATCTTGTAGATAGTCTTTTATAAGATAGAGGCAAAGTATTAATAGCTAAGATTCAAGATTACTTCCACTCAAAATAATAATTTTCAGAAATCAGGGAAACGCATTTTTTATAATGTGGAAGGAAAGAAGTTTCAGAAGTTTTCATAACCTTTACACCAAGTGATACTTTACAATTATTTCTTTTTCTATATTTTGTGATTACTCCTATCCCAGATTTCTCAAAATATACAATATCACATTTTTTTGAGATTAGCCTTTATGTAGTAAAATCGGAAAAAAAATTAAAAAGATATGTATGCAAATAAATAATAATAAACTTAGGTAGCTGAGTTTGACATTCAGAACATTTAGGACTATCAAACTTACTTGCCCCATGTTCATGTATTTGACTAGGTCTATGAGATTTTTAAGTCTAGAGGATGCTAGAACATCCAAAGAAATAGTAAAAATTCTATTGAAATATTAAATGGAATAATAGATAAATAGTCCCATTCTTTCTTTTCTCCTCAATGTGTGTTTTTGTATTTAACATCCACTTTCTGTGGCTGAGATTCTCCCACTTAGTAATCTTTCTTCTCTGAAACAGAAATCATAGACATTCCCCCAGGCTCTGATGGCCATAGTACCACTGAGACTTTAAGGAGTCCACAGATACTGTCTCTGTGTTGAGTAAGATTAGTTTAGTCTGAAAAAGTAGGTATTAATCTCTATATAAGAGAGAAAATTAATTGTATGTCAAAATAATTATTCCTGCCTGAGATATCATTATTTTCTCATTATAAATTAACACTAGTGTGGGAAAATTTTTTCTAACATTGCTTTCTCACTTTTTATATTCTACTGTTTCTTGTTTTGTGTTGGTAATATGTCTGTTGCACTCAAAAAGTAGTCATGTTATTCACAAGAGTCATCAAGATGTGTTCTTTGAACTCAGCTCCTTTAATGGCCATCTATCATAATAAACTCAACTTTACAACTCATAAATATGTTTCTCTTTTCAGATTTATTTTAAGTTACCACATTTCAATTTCTAATCAATTGCATAAGTTTGATTTTTACCTACTGTCAGTAGTTGGAGTCTACAGAGAGGCAGTCTCCAAGAGTCTGGAAGTATATTTTAACAGGAAATTCACTTTCAAAACTTTTGAAAGTGAATCTACAAAATCAATGCTCAATAAGTCACATGAAAATGCAACTTAAAAGGAAGAATGGCTGTTAGATCAAGGAATTGAGTGGTACAAGGTATTAATGTCACAAAGTTACCAAAGAGGATGTACCAGTCAGAACTGGTGGGGGGGGGGTGGAGTATGAGAGGGAGGGGAGAAAGGATATGAGTATAGGGAAGGGGGAGTTGTAGAAGCCCTTATAGCAGCGCAAACATGAGCATGCTCAGGAGAGGCAGATGCTTCAGCAAAAACCCTGCTCATCATACCCACTGAGTTGACAGTACTGATCTCAAGGAGAATATATCTATACCCCATTTAGGTCTCCACATAGGAAGAAAATCAATGCCATGTCAAAGTGAGTATTGCAGCCCCAAACAGTTATTTTTATTACTATAAATTAATACAGGGAGATCACGGTTTTACATGTCAGCTCTGTAACAGATTAGTGTGAGTTTACCTGCTGTATGTATCCAATATTTGTATGCTGATAATTCAAACTTTGAGCCAGCTGGGGTCATGGAATACTAACCAACGTAATACTGTCCATGGGATAATTTATAGCACACAGCTTGCGTTTTTCAAGTGATAATTCTGTTTCATGTAACTATTTTTGAAATTCCTACAGTTGATATAGGTCGTTAAAATTACCAGAGTAGAAAGTGCTCTATATTAAATTATTTAAAATATCATCAGCTTCATAGTTATAGTACACATTCATAGTAATATGTAGTTCTTTATTCTAATATTCATTGGGATGAAGAGAATTAAACCCAAGTTAGGAAACACATCGAAATTAAATCGCCGGGAAATCTCATTACCAGCCAGTGGACAGCAAAACAAACTTTAATAACCTTCTGAAAGAAGCTGCTTCTAACATTTTATGTGAGTAGAGAGAAAAGAGAGACTACAAGATAATAAGTAAGGGGAGGAAATTTCTTATATACCAAGAAAAATCTTCAAGACCGAAATGATACTTCTTATAGTATTTATATGAATTTTAGAAAGGTTCATAGAAAATGTGTGAATGGAGTGTGTCATTATCAAAGTATCTGATTATGTTCTGACTACCTTAAATTTCAATTTGAGAAGGAAAATTTAATAGGAAACAGATGGAGAACGTGTAGCAAAGGGAGATTTATTTCCTTTGTCCTTCTGTTGCCTCACGGACACATTTTCGGTGATCCTTCGATACGTACTAAGCACCGGAAGTAGTATTAAGGAATACAGGTATCCGTCAGAGGGAGCAGAGCAAGATGGCGGTGTAGAAACCTCCAGCAATTAGCCCTCCGCGTAAACACCAAATTAAACAACTATCTATGCAAGAAAGCTCCTTCAGAAGAACCCAAAATCAGGTAAGTGATCACGGTACCTGGTTTTAACATTTTATGAAGGAAGGAGGCACTGAAGAGGGCAGGAAAGACAGTCCTGTGTTGCCTACGCCACCCCTCCCCCAGCCCCAGCGACCCCAAGGCCGCTGCGCCAGGTGAAGAGAATCCGTGTGCCTGGGGGAGGGGTGTGAAGGGATTGTGGGATTCTGCAGTGGAACTCAGGGCCGCCCTGTCACAGGGGATCACAGCACAGGGCATCGTTCTGCCGGCGCCCATGGAGAAAGCATTTAGACCGGCCTGGCCGGAGGGAAATCCTCTGCCTTAGCGGTAGAAACCAGAGATCCAGGCAGCCACACCACTGGCTGACAAAAAGTGGCCTGGGGCCAGGAATAAATTCGTAACGCAGTCGGGCCACAGAAACCACAGTCCTTGGTCAAGTTCTGTGCCTGTGTTGGCTTGGAGCCAGCGGACTTGGGATGCACGTGACCCGGAGAAACACCAGCAGCTGAGGCCAAGCCAGTGCCTGTGTCACCCCTCCCCCAACTATAGGCAGTGCAGCTCTGGGAGATCTTTCTTCCACTTGGCGAAAGGAAAGGAAAAGGAAGAGTTCAGAGGACTTCGACAACTTGGGTAGCAGTTCAGCCACAGTAAAATAAAGTACCAAGCAGACTCCTGAAGCCCCCGGTTCCTGGATGTTGCCTATAGACCCACCCTTGGCCAGAAGGAAACCCTCTGCCCTGAAGGGAAGGACAAAGTCCTGGCTGGATTCACTACCTGCTGGTTAAAGAGTCCTGGGGCTTTGAATAAATATGAGAGGTAGCCAGGCATCAGTCACCATAGACTTTGGGAGAGGCTGGGCTGGCTTCAGGTGTGACCTGGTATCGGGGGTTCGTGACATCCCCAGTAAAGATAGGGTCTCCTGGCAGAATGTGTTGCAAGAGATGAAAGAAACGAAGACACAGACACAGAAATAATATGTAAGAAAGTGAGTAAATCAGGGGACCACCAGCACTCTGGTGCCAAGGTGGCGGTGACTGAACCCCAGCACTTGCTTTTTATTCTCTTTGCCATGCTGTGAAATACAATGATCTCGTGAAAAAAATCACGGGATACAATGATCAAAGGTCTCAGGGCTCCCCCCAAAATCACAAGGTGTCCTAGCTAATTTCCTTCTCCTTTCTAGAAGTAAAAAACACATAATTCTTCAGTAGGTACAATCCTTTTGATCAAGGTAAACTAACTAATTTTATCCCAAGCTAAAGCTATGTACATGGATATCAATCTCTAACTTCAGTAGCTGTGACCCATTTGATCAAGGAACAAAGAAATTGCATGCTTTCCACTGGGAGACTGGTTTTACATTAACTGAGGAATTGTTGAGAGAAAGGGAGAGAAGGAGCTTGGCCCAGTGTTCAAACAATGGAAGCCTTAAGACCCTTCTCCCAGGCTGACATATGGCAATCTACCTCTGCAGCCATGAGAATTTTTCATGTCAGGCCATCCATGGCTTTTCAGGCATGAGACCTCTTAGGCTCTGAGGTTGGAGCCTGCTTTGCTGTATATATCCCAGATTGCTGATATATGTCCCCCAACTAGGCAGTTAACATCTGTCCTTATTTCAGGCTTCTGCTCAGGCAATTCCTTCACCTCCTATCCTCTCACAGCCTCAGACATAGCATCCCTAAGTCAACCTGGAGCACTCCCAGCTGTGGTGGCCATGAGAGAGTGCCCACATCATTCCTTCCCCAACTCCAGCAGTGCAGTATAGAGAGTGAGGGAAGACAGAGACTTTTCCTGGTAATCCAGGGAATTCTGTATCTTACCCAAGTCCACCAAGGTGGTTCCACCAGGAGACTGCAAGAGTCACAGCACTTCTGGTTTTGGGGGACCCCCAAGGCTGATACCAAAGTGACCAAACACTTAGATCACAACACTCTATTCTGTTTGAATATCTGGAAAGCCTTCTCAAGAAGGATGGGTTCAAACAAGCCCAGACTAAGAAGATTAGAATAAATACCAAACTCCAAAGCCATCCTGAGCAAAAAGAATGAAACTGGAAGTATCACATTACCTGACTTTAAATTATACAACAGACCTGTAGTAACCAAAACAGCATGGTACTGGCATAAAAACAAACATGTAGACCAATGAAACAGAATAGAGAACCCAGAAATAAATCTACACATCTATAGTAAACTTATCTTCAAAAAGTTGCCAAGAACATACAGTGGGGAAAGGACAGTCTCTTCAAAAAATGGTGCTAGGAAAACTGGATATTTCCATAGTGAAATGTGTTTATGTTTTTTCAGCCCTTAAAAAGAAAAGTAATCTAGAATTGGCACACAATTCCAAATTCTACCGTTTGCTCTATGTAGGAAATACACCTAAATCAGTGTTTCCAAAAGGTTAGTACTAAATGTGTGTACAAAGATTTGACAGAAAAAGGAAAAAATAAGAAAGCAGTGTTTTTGCAATCCTGATAAAGTAGAATTTAAATTAAAAAGCATTAAAGAAGACAAAGAATAACATTTTAAATGTTAAAAACACATTTCACAATATATATTTAATGCTAAAATCCACATTTCAAAGAACCACAGATATACCAGCTATAAATACCTATCTGCCAAATAACAAAACAACTGAAATATAAAACAGACACAACATGAGATGAAAGGGTTCATAGATAAAAACTCATTACTACTATGGGATTCAACACCCGACTCTCAATCTAAAAGAAGACAAATGGATATAAAAATAAATGAGGCTATAAAAATCATCTAAATAATATAGTCAATAAAGTAGCATTTTTTCAGATATGTGCAAACATATCATGATAATAGAGGAAACATTTCAGGAACATTTGAAACATTTTTAAAAATTGCTCATATATCAAAAATCATCATTAGTTTTTATAAAATAGAAATATTACAAACTAAGAATCAAAAACATACATGGAAATTCAACTTTTTATGAAACAACTGTTGAATGAAAGGATACAAATGTCAGAAATTTAAGTCATTTCGAAAAATAATGAAAATAAGAATCCTATATATCAGAATCTATGGGATACTGTGAAAGTGGCTATCAAAGGAAATGCATAGCAATGACAAATTATAGCAATAAAAGTAAAAAAAAGTAAAAATAAATTATCAATATTTAAAAAAAACAAGAAAAATAAAAAGAAAGCACAAGGAAGGAAAAATTAAAGAATAAAAAAAGAGTGAGGCTAGGCATGGTAGCTCATGCCTGTAATCCCAGCACTTTGGGAAGTCAAGGCAGGAGGCACACTTGAGGCCAGGAATTTGAGACCGGCTTGAGCAACTTAGTGAGATCCTGTCTCTACAGAAAATTAAAAAATTAGCTGGGCATGGTGGTGCATGCCTGTAGTTCCAGCTTCTGAAGAGGCTGAGGCAGATGGATAGCTTGAGCCCAGGAGTTTGAGGTTGCTGTGAACTATTATTACAGTCTAGCCTGGGTAACAGAGGGAGACCTTGTCTGGGGGAAAAAGAGTGGAGAACAGAAAAACTCCAAATCAATAAATAAAATCCTGTTTTTTAAAATAACCAAAATAAATAAATCACTAGTGGACAATTTCTTATGCTTTTTCGCCTTAGGATAGGTCATGTCTTTACCATGCAGAATGGCAAAATCTCTGCTAGAAAATCTAAAGTCATTTTAATCTAAGGAGTTCAGGGAAACCACAGCCAATGGATAATGAGGGAAGAATCCTAGAAAAGAGAGAACCAGACAGAGCAAATTCCAAGCTTTCTGTAAAATCTGCCCAAATCCCTGACACTTGACTCATACATGTATTGGATAGACTAAAAGTAGCCCATCAAAACATTCAAATAACTGTACTAAGATGTCACATGCCACCCAAGAGTTGGCAGTTTGAGTCCAATCAAAATAATTATCTACTAAAGTTTATAAACAACAACAAAAAAGTTATTGGGACAATATAACAGAATCTGATCATAACACTCACAATGCCCAGGAAAAGATTTTAAAATTATTTGATATTCAAAGAATGGAAAAAATTATGACTCCTTCTCAAACAAAAAGACCATCAAGAGAGAACAGTATCAAGACCACCCAAATATTGGAATTGTTAATAGCACTAAACAGATTTTTAGTTTTTACTTTTATTAATACATATTATTATATATTATATATAGTATTCTCACTCCCACATATGAGTAAGAATATGTGATATTTGTCTTTCTCAGAAAGAGACATATTTCAAGGTGATTATGACTAACTCATGGTTATAAAGGGAAATGTTTGCAATAAAGTAGAATGTGGAAAAATATAACTTAAAAATGCAATCATTGAAATAAAAATTTTACTGCATAGGATTAACAGTGCAGTTAATCAGCAGCCTCCAGAATTTGTGGGACAACATCAAATGCCTAACATACATTTAATTGAAGTTCCAGAAAGAGAAGAGAGAAAGAACAACAAAGGAACACAATTTTAAATTGCTGTAAAATTCTGCAATTTATTGTTACAAATTTATTTTTTGTGATTTCTTGTTCTAATTTGAGAAGTTTAGTAAAGTGTAGTCAGGATGAAGATGAAGAAAACCACTGTTAAGTACATTATAGTAAATCTACGGAAACCCAGTGACCAAAAGAACGCATTGATACCAGGCACAGGAAAATAATGTTACGTCCAGGGAAATAAGTATTCCAATGGCCACTGGCTTCTCTTCTGACTCCATGGAGGCCAGAAGACAGTGGAAAACATTTTTAAAGTGCTGAGAGAAAGAAAAATATAACCCAGAATATTATAATTATCAAAAGTATCCTTTAAGAGTGAAAATAAATAGATATTCAAGTTAGGAAAGGAGAGAAAGAAAAAGAGAGAGAGGGGATTTCACCGTAAAGCATACTAAAGGAAGGACTTCAGAATAAAGTAAAATGATACCAGATCAAAATCTGGATCTTCATGAAGGAAGAAAGAAGGAATAAAAAGTGTTAGGAATGATAAATATTGGGGGAAATATAAAGGACTATTATTCCTCTTAATTAAAAAATACATTCTGTTTAAAATAAAAAAACACATTGTCTTATAGAGCTTGTAATATATGTAGATGTAACATGCATGAAAACTATTGCATAAAGTAGGGGTTGACAATTATTTTCTATAAAGGAAAAAAGGATAAACATTTTGGCCTTTCAGGGCTTATGATCTCTGTTGCTCTTGGTGTACTCTGCCATTATACTGTGAATACAGTCATAGAAAATACATAAATGAGTGAGCAGTGTTGTTCTAGTAAAGCCTTATATTTTACTTCCAATTCTGGGAAGATGGATTAGATGTACTTTCTCCTAATCCCCTAGCTAAGTAAAATGAAAAAAATAAGAACATGATACATAAAACAAATATAAGAAGACTTTGAAAAATGGAGAGAAAGCAAACCTCAGCATTTGAAGAACAACACAGTGGTGACTTTTGTGGCTTTTCTATTTTCTTGTATATTCCAGACTTGGAGCTAATGAAGCCAGCAACCTAGAAACACCAATGGGTGCAGATTAAAAAAAAATTCCACCAAAAGCTTGCTCTCTATAGCTAAAGGACCAGGAACAGGGAGGCCTAACCAAACAGAAAACTTTTAGACAATAACTGCTCTACTCTAGTCAAACACCGCTGAAAACACTCTGGCCCCACCGCATTCCTCACCCATGCAAGCAAACGAGTGGGGAGCCCTGACTTGCATGCTTGCAAGGCTGTTAACAAAGTATCCCAACCTGCCCCCTAGATTTTCAGGAACCAAAAAATGAGTCCAGCAAGACCCCGGGATACAAGATAAACATACACAAATTAGTGATATCTATATTCTAGCAACAAACACGCACATATATATATATATAAAAATATGCATCTTACATGTGAACACTAAAATATACAATATCATTTGCAATGACTCAGCAAAATGAAATTTTTAGGTATGAATCTAACAAAGGATATATAAAACTTGTATGCTGCAAACTATAAAACAATGATGAAAGAAATAAAAAAATCTAAATAAATGGAGAAACATATTGTATTTATGGAATGGAGTACTCAATATAGTGAAGATACTAATTCTCCCCAAATTAATATGGGGGTTTAATGAAATTTCCATCAGAGTCCCAGTAATATTCTTCGTAGATATAGGCAAGATTATCTTAAAATTTATATGGAAAGGCAAAGGATTTAGATTAGGTACAATTTTTTTGTGGCAAAGAAGAATAAAATGAGAAGAATTACTCCACCCAATTTAAGGATGTATTATTAATCTACAATAATCAAGACTGTATGGTATTGGTAGATACATATATAGATCAATGGAAGAGAAGAGGAACAGAAAACCCAGAAATAAACTCATAAATCTATGCTCAAATTATTTTTTGTATATAAGAGTTTTTCATTAAGATATAAGTAATACTATACAATTTACCCATTTAAAATATGCAAATCAATTTAGTTTTTTTTTTGCTATGTTCACAGGGTTGTGAAAGCTCTAACACAAATTTTAGAATATTTCCATCATCCCAAAATATTGAAACCACATACCCATTAGCAATCATTCCCCAATTATTCCAACTCTCCCAGCCATAGGCAGCCACTAATTTAATTTATTCTCTATAGATTTGTCCATTCGGGACATTTTATAAAAATGTAATTGTACAATATATGGTCTTTTGTGACTTAAGTATAGATTCATAGATTTCATTCCAAATACTGCTTCTGCTCCATCTTAAATGTCTATGTGTTATGTCTTCACTTTCATTTGTTTCAGAATATTTTCTAAATTTCTTTTTGATTTCTTCTTTGATCCATTTGTTACTTAGGAGTTTGTTGTTTAAGTTTCACACGTTCGTAAATTACTCAAATTTCTTTCTGGTATTGATTTCTAATTTAGTACTGTTGAGGCAGGAGAACATGCATTCTTTTAATTACATAATTATCTTTACCAGTTTACTCTGTTTTTGCCTCTATGGATTTGAATTACTATCTGGTGTCGTGTGCTTTCAGCTTAAACACCTTCCTTAAGTATTTATTAAAAGATAGGTCTGTTAGCAACAAATTCTCTCAGTTCTTGTTTATCTGCGATTGTCTTTGTTTTGCTTTCATTTTTGAAAATTTTGCTAGATGTAAAATTGTTGGTTGACAGTTTTTTTCTTTTAGTACTTTGAATATGAAAAGTCTGCTATTAATTTTATTAGGATTCCCTTGTATATAACAAGTCATTTTTCTTTTACTGCTTTCAATATTTTCTCTTTGACTTTGGCTTTCAACAATTTTAATTATACTGTGTCTAGGTGTAGATCTCTTTGTGTTTAGCTTATTTCTAACATCTGTAATATATTTAAAAAACCCTTTCAAAAGTCTACAGTCAAGAAGCAAACAATCCAATTAGACAATGGACAAAAGAAATGAAGAGATTTCATTAAGGAGCATTTACAGATGGTAAATAAACACATGAAAAATATTCAGCATCACTAGGCATGAGGGAAATATAAGTTGAAATCACAAATGAGATATCACTATATACCTATCAGAATGACTAAAATAGAAATTAGTGATAATAGTAAATGCTAGTAAGAAAGCAAAGAAACTGGATCACTCATACATTGTTAATAAAATTGTAAAATGTTACAACCACTCTGGAGAACAGTTAGGCAGTTGTTTAAAAAACTAAATTATGCAACTACCATGCAACCCAGCAATTAAATTTCTAAGTATTTATTATAGAGAAATTAAGACCTAGTTTCACACAGAAACTTGTACATGAATGTTCATAGGTGCTTCATTTGTGGTAGCTCAAATGGGAAGCAATCCAGATGTTCTTCAACAGGTGAATGAATAAACAGCTGTACCCTCATACCATGAAATACTACTCAGAAGTTAAGCATAATAAATTATTGCTACATGCAACAACCTTGATGAATCTCCAGTGAGTTACGCTGAGGGAAAATGGCCAATGCCAAAAGTTTGAATACCGTATAAGTCTATTTATAAACATTCTGATACAGACAAAATTACAGAAAAAGAAGGCAGATGATAGTGTGAATGGTTAAGGAGCGGGTAGCAGCACAGGGGAAGTGGGCATGGCTATAGAAGGTCAACATGGGGGATCTTTGTGGTGCTGCAATATTCTGCACTATATCAGAGTTAATATCATGTTTGCTATATTATAGATTTGCAAGATGTTACTATTGAGGAAACCAAGGTAAAGGGTACCGGTATATCCTTGTATAATTTCTTAAAACTTCATATGAATCTATAATTTTCTCAAAGTAAAAATGTTCAATTTCATAAAAAGCATTTTTTTATTTATAAAAACAGAAGGTGGGTCAGATTTATTGAGCAAAATGAAAAAGTAAATATAGAAAATTATTAACAATAGGTAAATCTAAGCTAAAGGCTATATTATTGTTCTTAGTACCATTCTCGTAATTTTTCTAAACTTTTAAAATTATTTCCCAATTAAAAATAGCAAAAAAAAAAAAAACCCAACAAAATAGAAGAGCAAAGAGTGCTGCAGAGGCAAAAATATATATTTCGGTGATCATATACAAGCTAGTTTGTCCGGAGCACAAAATTTTTGCAGAGGAGAAATGGAAAATAGCATTAGAAAATTAGACTTTAACTGATTATGGAGTGTTTTGATGTGTCGCCTGAGGAGTGTAGATACCATGCACTAAACAGTAGAATGTTATTAAGTATAATAATTGTAAGTAGGGGAATGGCATGATCAAAGTGGAAGTTTTAGAAAAATTGATCTGTCAGTGGTGTGTGAAGGAAGAGATAGCAGGTAGGAAAATAATGCAGGTAGGAATGCAAACTGCCTGTCAGTTTAGGCAGAGCCAAGAAATCATGTAAGTGAACACTGCAAACAAATAGAAAAGCTTTTATTATTTCTAAAAAAATCAATTTCATGAGTACAAAATAGGAGGGAGAGAATCTAGCTCTAACAGCTACTGATATATAAAAATTAATTAAAACCCTAGGGATTTTAAATGAAAACAAGTTCAATATGAACTAATAATATTAAAAGACTTCTGAAAAATCTATAGCAGAGTCTTTGTTGGATCTAATAGAAATGCGTTGTCTGTATATGGGTGATAAAATTCCACTATAATTTACCTTAGACAAAACCTGAATAACACACAAACTTCTTGGCAAGCACATTTTAAAGAAGTATTTCTATTACTTTTAATTGGTCCGTAATTTTGAGTTTATAAAAGAAAAATGGCTTACTGGGAAATCATGACCTGACTTTTAACAAGCAGTGTTAACACTTCTTTGTCTCGCATTCTGAGATCAAAAAGTGGGGAAATAGAAAGAGAAGACCGATTGGTACTAACAAGAGATTGAGTTTAACTGGGGATTGCAGTATGTGTGTAGGAAGCTCTGAGATAAGGCTGATAGATGAGGAAGGTTCATCATAAATTTTTATGATGGAATTATTCACGCAGGTACCCCGCATTGAATTGATTTGCTTGAAAAATTTCATTCATTTACTCACATGCGAGGCGTGATTTGGGAAGCCACTTGCTTAGAAAATCATCCCAGCTCTTGGTCTCTTAACCCGTTGTGGGAAACACAACTTCCATGTATGTGTTATGGGCTCTTCTACTCATTTTTTTTTTGTTTGTTTGTTTTCTGTCTTCCCCACCTCATTTGACAAATGGTACTGTGTATTAGTATAGATAATTTTTTTCTGGCTGTAGCTTTGCCACCCACGTATACTTCAACCTCAGAACATTCCTGATTACTGCCTTTTCTGCTACCACCTTAAGTGCTATACAGTATATATGTACTGAATAATATTATATGAATAAATTATAGTTTTTAATATTTACATAAGATTCTCTGCTGTCACAGAGAATGTAAATCATGGTGTGTCATTGCAAAATTTAGTGCATGTAATGAGAAACCCATAGTGAGTGGTTGTTTTTCTCAAAACAGCTTCCATTTTTGTGATCATTGCACCAGTATCCCCCAGGTATTCAGGTTCAGATCTCAATGTCATATACCATTTATCATTTTCCCTCATCATTGGCATTCAGTTTTTCAGGAATTTTTGTTGATTATCTAATTTTTATAAGATTTCAAATGTCATAATTTCTCCTGATAGTCTTCACAAATATGACTCAGTTTTTGGGCTTTCTTACATACTTAGAGTAAACTTACCTGCTTATAGATAAAAATTCTTAATTTATGAATTACAGCTGTAAAAACTGACCTAAAAGTGATGAACAGAATCTAGGTTCTCCAATGGTTGGGTGGTTGACATGGCTGAAAAAGTCACCAAAGAAATAAGTTGGAAAAAAGTGTGACTAGGAAAATGGCAATTCCAGTTAGAAAGTTACCAAAAAACGTGATGAAGTGTTTTGATGAGGTCACTTGAGTCTGCATTCCAAGCCTTAGATGAAAAATAGGTTCCCAGTTCAACCTTGAATCTTCAGTATCCACAATGTTCATGGTTGGCTTAAGGACAGGAATCTTCTCATAGAATATTCCTGAATTCTAATTCTGATGGAATGATATTAGTATGACTCTCTTAACATTCCTATTCACTCCTCTAGTACGATGCTCCCATGTTACCATAACATCATCATTACAGTATTTACTATATTAACCTACATATATTGGCTCATGTGTTTTTCTCCTAATTTAGGCAGCTCTTAAGGGGAGCATGTTTTTATTACTCAAAATATTTGCAGCATATTCAGTAGTTTTGGGGGAATAAAAAACAACCGAAAGAAAAAATATTTCTAAAGAAATGACATAAAATTTTTCAATGTGACTTATTTAATTTTATAAACACCATATCTTAGAACCATTAATTTATTCATATATTCCCTGAAGATACATATTAGTAGATTTGTATGTATAGGTATTATGGGCATTAGTGTTTCTTTATGTTTTTTGGTTGCATTTAATTTTGACTTAGAGAAAAGTGATAGGAATAGTATGAGAAACTTCCATACATTTTTTTATCCAGATTTGCCAATTATTTGCATATGGCCCCAATTGTTTTATCATTGTATCTTACCTGTCTATCTATCTATCTATGTGTCTTTCCTTAGAGTTTTTCTTTATCTTGGGAATGTTTAAAAAATACAAACAATAATTCTTTGAATTTTTTTCCCCAAGATTCTCCCAGTGTTCTTTCCTGGGAATTCCTAGTAGTTAAATTTGGGACTCTTGATTAGTATAATACATATATTTTAACTTTTCTTTCATATTTTCCATCTTTTAGCCATTGATCTGTGTTCTAGAAAATTGCAAGGACCATGTCCTACATTGTATAATATTAATTTCTTAATGTTGGTCCAAACTTGCATTCCAGAAATAAATCCAATTTGGTCATGGTATATTACTTTTTTAATATAGTCTCGAATCTATTAATATTTTATTTAGTATTTTTGCATTGATATTCATAGATAACATTAATCTGCATTTCTTTTACTCATAATATCTTTACCAGATTGACTTCATAACTTCATAAAAAGTTGGAAAAATTTATTTTCAATATCCTGGAAAAATTTATAGAGCATTGGAAACTTTTGTAGAATTCTATGTGAATTCATCTGGACATGGTGCTAAAATACCTACAAAGTTGAGTAGTTTTCAAATAATTTTATTGATTTCTTCTACCTTCATCGGTCTGTTTAGTCTTTCTATATCTAATGAAATCAATTTTTGCACTCGCTCTGACCACACATATTCTAATGGAGTCAGTTTTGTAAATATGTATTTCTTTAGGAAACTGTTCCTTTCATTTGGGTTTTCAAATTCATTTGCATAGAATAGGACCTTGTGGTAATTTTTAAAATTAATATTATTTTTAATTGACAAATCATAATTATATACATTTATGGGGTACAATATGATGTTTTTGTATATGCATACAATGTGTAATGATTAAATCAAACTAATGAACATAGCCATAATAATGTACTATATATTTCAAAAGAACTAACAGTAAATTTCAAATGTCTCACTATGAAAATGATAGGTAAATGAGAAAGATGGATATATGTTAATTACCTTGTGATAATTTTTAAATTACCTTGTCTTAATGTTGAAATTAAAGTAGGTTCTTGTGGCAATTTTTAATGTCTTTTGTTTTAGTGGTTATTTCCTCCTTGTAATTTCTTAATTAGAATACTTGTGCCCTTTTCCCTTTTCATCTTAACCAAGTTAGATAATAAATTATCTATGTTTCTAATTGTTTTTTAAAAAGCAATTTTTATGATTCGCCTTACTGTTTTACTATCAAATTAATTTTTGCTTTTATTTTTTTTCTTTCCTTCCTCGTGTTTTCTTCTGATTGAATTTGTTGTTCATTTACTAGATTTTTGAGCTGGCTATTTAATTTATTTATATTTATTCTTTTACTTTTATTGATAAAAGTTTTATACTATAAATTTTCTTTTAATCATTGAAATATATTCAGTAAATTCTGATGGATAGTGTTTTCATTGTCATTAATTTTTAAGGAAATTTTATACTTTTGGTTTGTGTTTACCCTTTCATCCATGAATTGTTTAATAGAAGATTTTTAGTATTTTTTGTTAATAAGTTGTGGTTTTATCGAATCATGATCAGAGAGTGCAATGTCTCTACTTTATAAAACTTCCTGTTTTTTTTTTTTTTTTTTTTTTTGAGACAGAATCTCACTGTCTTGCCCGGGCTAGAGTGCCATGGCGTCATCATAGCTCACAGCAAGCTCAAACTCCTGGGCTCAAGCGATCCTCCTGCCTCAGCCTCCTGAGTAGCTGGGACTACAGGCACACGCCACCATGCCCGGCTAATTTTTTTCTATATATTTTTAGCTGTCTGATTAATTTCTTTCTATTTTTGGTAGAGATGGGGTCTCGTTCTTGCTCAGGCTGGTCTCGAACTCCTGAGCTCAAACGATCCGCCCACCTTGGCCTCCCAGAGTGCTAGGATTACAGGCGTGAGCCACCGCGCCCGGCCAACTTCCTGTTTTTTTATTGCAAACTTTTATTTTTTTCTTTCATTTCTTTCTCAAGTTAACTTATTTTCATTTATTTCTGTTTTTTTATGACAGTTTCTATTTTTGCTGTTTTAATTTCCCATTTTAGATGATTTTTCTTAATTCCAAATGTTCCAAATGCTTTTTTGAGTATCTTTAATTCAGTCTGTGTTGTTATGTTATAGTTTTATTTCTATTTCATTTTATTTTTGGCGGAGTTTTTGCTTTTATTTGTTTGTTGTTTGTTTTTTCCCCAGTGAGAGTGTGTTGGCTTTTGTTTTCTAATTATTTTTGTAATAACTATCTATAGTTTATTTATTCTTTTCTCTTTATTTTTTTTGGTATTGGAGTAGTTTTAAAGATTTCTAGTTTAATGGCACCATCACCTTTTAGTTTAACAAAGTCCTAATTCTTTTATAGATATTTTATTTTGTGTTAGTGGCAAAGTGATTGCATGCCCTTTAGTTGTTTGACACACTTTTATCTTTCCATATCCTAAAATGTCCCCTTTTGCTTCTTTTCAACTTTTAAATCTCTTCCTTGTAAACTTTGTTCTGACCTACCAGAATATTTTTTGAAAAATATTTTCGAGTTAGTGTGGACTTACTCTCATTCAAGCTTAGGTCCACCAATAGCTCCCTGTTTTCCCTGTAGTATTCCTTAGCCTGCCTCTGATACACAAAGCCTTTCAGCAGGATGAGAATATAAAAAATTGCTTTATAGGATTTGTTATTTGGTTATATTTTACCTATAATTATTTTTAAGTTTGAGCATTATCTTGATCAAATTATGCTGAGAAATTTTATTGTGTATGTTTTTTTCTCCTTTTTTTTTCTATATGGTTTGTGGATGAAATATTAGGAGACAGGGACCTATGCAGCCACCAATGTCTTCAGCTACCTACATGTCTTAGATTTATTTTTTAAATATCTTTTTCTATTGTTTTAAAGGAAATTTGGATTTCTATAGGGAGATAAATGCAGTCAGTTCTTATTATTTGTGGTAGTTATATACTGTAAAGTTGCCATGGACACTGAATTAGTGGATACTAAACCATTGCTCCTAGGGGAAATATAGTTGGGTTACTGTGAGACTCTGTTCACAACATTTTTGTCAACCAATCAATAAATAACCTTGTTTTATATATGTTTCTTTTTAAAGACACCTTATTCAGTTGGATTGGGATTCATTAACATTGAACTCAGATTCAATGAGCACTGTAACTCATGCTTGAACAAAGCTTGTCTGACATACGTATTTTCTCCATAAGGCACACCATAGCTTCTTATGCTTAAGAGCACTAGATCGCCCTTCAGCACTGTTCTAGGGGGCATTTAAACAGTGAAATCACCAAGAAAAAGCACAAATATATGAAAAATGTGGCACTAACTACACTGTGAAAAGGATAGTTGTTTTTAGCATAAAAGTTAAAACAAGAAGGCAAAGTGTCACCTTTTCTTACCTCAGCTGGGGACATGCCTGTCAGGTCATCCAAATTTTTCAGTGCGTTAAGCATGCACATCTACGACATGACCATGAAAGTTCTGGGGTTTACAAATAAATTTCAGAAAGTAGACAAATTCACAATTACAGAACCCATGAATAATAAAGATCAACTATGTATGTTCCTAGTTTGTCGTGTAAACTAGAGGTCCTCAGGCAATAGAAAATTAGTTTTCATCTAAATAACTTTTTGGAGTTTCATTAAATGTATTTTTCCTTTTCATCTTAACCTGAGATCTTTAAGCATCATTGTCATTGTAATTATTTAGAGAACACAAACAAGCAAGTATTTCAAACAAAAAAAATATTGATATCTTGGCCTATCTTGGAATAATTGAATCGAAACAACATGGCTTTCAGCCAAGAATTAATAGCTATAAATTCAATTTCGTTATTTGAGAACAATTATTTTAGAACAAATGGGGTTTTGTGTCAGGGATGTTCTATGGACATCTGTGATTGTGAAAACAATTATACTTATAGCTAGTAAAGTAGATATAAGCGCAGCATGATGGATAAAGAATATCACCCTGTCCGTATCTACTATATATTAAAAATTAAAAGTGTAATTTTTTTAGGGAGCACTTGCCTTCCGTGCATTTGCTTTCTTCTATCACAGTTCATGAAACAGAGTTAGGAGAATACAGATGATGCAATGGCTTGTGCCTGGGATAAAGGATGTTCTCTGAATCAAGTGTACACAGACAGTCTCAGACACCACAGTCACTGTAGCTAGGAGATGTACATCTTTCCATTGTTACTATCCAACTCATTCTGTGTTGTTGTATTATTATGTACCTACCAGAATCCAGTGCTGAATACATTTACTTTTTTTTGCCAGGGTTCCTGGACTAGCCTACAATTGTGATTTTCCCTTCTTGAAGCAGAAAATGATACAAATGAAGGAATACAGGTGCAGAGAAAGAAAGGTAAAGGAATGGAGAAAACTTTGTTAACACTTTTGCCTTTAAAGTTGTGGGATATATATATATATATATTGTAAAGTGGCACTTGGTCCAATGACATATAATTTGGAAGTAACTCATACCTGACAAATATATGCAAACAATGATGATGAGTTCTCTTTTTCGTTTTTTTTGTGAGGTCAATTCAATTATTTCTCAAGGTAAGGATTCATTTGTTCTGAGGCTTAGTGAGATTCCATTTTGGGTGATTAAGATATTTTGCTTTTTGTGAAGCCAAGAAAACGTATTTTCTTTGTATGATCTTCAATGGATTTGGGAATAGTGATGCCAGACAACTTGAATTAATATCCTATCTCTTGCAATTCTTGTGTGACTTTGAACTTAAGCTCAATGAACCTGTTTCCCCGTAACTAAAATGGTGACAATAATATTACCTCTCCTAAAGGATTCCTGTGAAATAACCTATGAAAAGCAGTTGGCATTATTTGTGATGCATAGTAGGCACTTAAAAAGTATTGGTATAGTTATTATTAGCTTTTTATTATGTTTTCAGAAGCTATGAAGTTCAACAGTAATAGAAGTAGTGTTCTGAATGTCAGTCATCTGGTGATCTTCTGTTAAAGAGCATTTTGTATGTGTGTGTGAGACTTGACTCATCTAGGTAGGCAGAGACTGTTTTCTTTATTTCTTTAGCCTTAACATCTGGCACAGGTCTGGCACGTATGAAGTAGGCACCCCATTGTGATTGGCTACATAAGGTAGTAAGTGGATCAATTCTGCTAAACTTTTATATTTTCCTATTAAATTCTTCCTATTCTGTAATGAATTCCGGCACCTCTTTTCCGTAGGTGATACTCAGAATTGCCCCAACTACTCCACATAAGTCTTGGCTGCTTCAGATTAATGCCTTTTACCTTTTCAAGGACATCTGTCTTTCCTAAGAAAGCACGCTTAACTCAAATGAAGCCTCATCAGCTTCAAAATGTAGAAAAAATCTGTTTAAGTAATGGGGGGAAGGACTTGATAGCTCTCCAATCTAAAGTGTGTCCAATGTACTTAATTTTGTAATCACTTCCAGGATAACAAAATAATGAGTAGAAATTTTATATAATTTTGATAGTTATGTAACAACCTCTTATAACTTAAGGTCAATTGCCTGGTTTCTTTTGTTATGTCCCCATTCTGATCAGACCATTGAATATGCCTTACTCTGAAACGCCAGAGCCACTCTGGAGTAAGACCGAAGGTGGCCACCTGTCGTTGAACTGTCGTTCAGCCCATATCTCTCTCTAGCCATCCAATAATTATGTCTTTTTCACATCAGTTTATTTACAATATAGCATTTCCCTATCCAGACATCACCCCTTCTTCAATTATAGGTAAATGAAATGGGACAGGAAGGAAAAAATGAAGAAAAATAAATTGAGAAGAATAAAATATCAGTCATCCCATATTTATTGAATCAGTGTCTGTAGAGGGAATCAGAGATCTATTAAAAATTTTTCTCCACAAAAATCTGATGATCAGGAAGCTCTTCTTTCAAACTCCTCTAAAATGTGTCCATGCCATAGCCATATCAAGGCCTCCATTGCTTCCTGAGATTTCTGAAAACTATGCTGAACAATTGAGAGATTTCTTGAGGAAATATTGCAAAGGAATATACAAACTCTCAGTGCTTAGTCGCCATCATCTAGTCTTCTTCCATACAAGCTCAGTCCAGTAGAAATATAATGTGAGCTACAAAAACAAGTAACATAATTTTAAATTTTCTAAAAGTAATAAGTAATAGGTAAAATCCATTTTAATAAAATATTTAACCCAAATGCCCAATGTTTTATCCTTTTATATTAAAGTATAATTTTATATTATTTTTTCATATTAAATCTTCAAAATCTCATGTATATTTTACTCTTATTGCTTATAGATCTTATAGAGTACTTGTAGATCTTAAGTACTTGAGCTACATGTGGCTTGTTGGCTACTGTATTGGAAAGCAGGGATCTAGATAGAGGTAAATGATTAGAAGTAAAGGCTTATCAACATAACATAGAACACAGCATTTACATTATTTACATTTTCACTATGCATCTCCATTCTCCATCTTCAAAATTTGAATTGTGTTGGAAAAATATTCAACAGAAAAATAAAACCAAAACACACTTGGGTACATAAGAAGCATTTGAAAATGCTCAGGTATTCCCACTGCTCTTCTGCAGGCAGCATACTCAAAATCCTTGCATCTCAGCCACAGGTGGTGAGTGGAGCCCAAGCTGAGAACCTCAGACATTTCACAGGGGCTCTGGCAAGTTGACAGCTGCTTTATTACCGAGCTTGAAATCGAGGTTAATAAAAGGGACCTGAAGTCCGGTTTGCGGAGACAAGGCCACCATCATGTGGAACCTGACGGAACTGCACTGAGATTCACGTTCCCATTGCATGGGCGAAAACGCAAACATCAAGTTATCAGCGCATCCCCACTGAGAGAACACTTCGAGAATGCCTTGTCAATGTAAAAATGTACAGTAAACCTGGAGACTAGAGGAGATTTAGAGAAAGCCAATGCCTGTTCAAGAAGAAACAAAAGATAGATTGAAATAGCTAAATCGTATGTGATTAAAATCAATGAAACTATAAAAGGTAAAATGGGGACTTACACAAATCTCTGCCTGCTGAAACCAAGGTTCACTTGGTAAAGGTTCAAGTATAATATTGGGTTAAATTTACCATTTTCAACAGGAAACTTCAAAAAAATCCTTATTGTAAGAGAGAACACAGATTTTTAAATAAAGCAAGTGCTGCTACAGGATGATGAGTTAATCTTTTTGGGGAATCATCAATCCTGTATAGTCAGTTATCGGGAAGGTTTGAAGTGACAAGATGTCTTTCAAATGGCAAATGGCTTTAGCAATATCAAGGAATTTAGACTATTTATATGACAATTCTATACATAGTCTATCTTCTAATTTAAAAACATTATAACATGATGCATTATATAGTAAGAAAATTTCCAAAATATTCAAACATATAAAATGTAGGCACATCTTGTCATGAAGTTGATGAAATGGTCAGGATATGCCTGCTGAGAAAAATGTGAGACAATCGTATAATATCAAAAACAGGTACCACAAAATACGTCGCCGTGTGCTTTTACCATTTCTTCCACTGAAAGACCCATGTTCTCCTTTTCCTCAAGCACACTGCCATTTGCTCCCTGGAAACTCCAGGGCTTATTATTAACCATATGCTTTCAGAACCTGTAGAAAAGATTAAGCGATTACCAGGAGCCAGTATGGATTCATCAATTAAGAATATGTCAGAACAAATTAGCCTATTTTGATAGGGTTGACACACAGAGTATAATGATTTCTACATGACATTTAAACAAAGGTTACTCTTATTTCCTGGTTAATGATATGGTGAAATATAGTCTGAATTATTGTCCTGCAAACTGTTGAGCAATTTCTCCAGAGATGTTTAGTTCCATCTGTATTGAAGGGCATTTCTAATAGAATATTGCTAAACTTGGTGATTTATCTTGTTCTTTTAATATTTTAGCAATGACATGACTAAATGCTTAGAAAACATGGTTATCAAATTTGCAGATGACATAAAATTTGGAGACTGGCTAATATGATAGATGTCAGAATCAAGTTTTGAAATGATTGTGACAGGCCTAATCCAAAATGATGACATTTAACAAAGATAAATGATCCTGCATTTTTGTTTAAATAATGCATGTTACAACTGGATTGAGAAGACATTTCTTTGAAGCAATTTATATAAAAATAATCTGGAAACTTTGTTTACCATGAAATATAAGTTTGATAACACCCACACAGTTTTAGTTTACTGAAATGGAACTTTTGGGACCAAATCAAATTTTGTGATAGTCTCCTGTACTCCATGCCAAGTAGACAATATTGTGTTGATTTTTGTGCTGCATTTTGAGAGACATACTGGCAAATTAAATAGTGTATGTAGTTAGAATTCTGAGATGGTTAGTGCGTACAAGCCACTTGTAAAAAGGTCCTATTTAAGGAATTGTAGTTATTTTCAGTGCAACATAGCGATTATGCTCATAAATTATGACATCAAAGAGAACTGAGTTCCAGTCCCAGAATAGCCATGGCAGCCTGACCTTGGGCAAGTTATCTAATGTATTTGAACCTCAGTTTCTGCATCCGTAAATTGCTTATGATAATAATGACAAAAAGGACACATGCTGGCAGAAGTTAGATTATAAATAGGGATTGCACAGTAGACATATTCCATTTGGCTTCATATGATAAAACTGATGCAAGAAAGGCGATTTTAATTTAATATATTCTAGTAATTTAAATTATCCAAGAGAGTAGTTAAATTACCCAATTAAATTACCCAATAATTTAAATTGTCTTTATAGGTAATGAGCTCTTTGTCACTGAAGCTATTCAAAGGAGTCTGAGTTCCTAGCTCTCAGGTGAGCTTTGATGATGTATGCACACTAATTCTCATCTGTATAACCCTGTCATTTATTCCTACAACATGCAGTTACTGGTACCAGGCACCACACAGCCGAGAGACAGATGGGCAGGTGACCTGCCTCTGAGCATCTGAGTCTAATGGAAACACACACATACTCAGTTACATTACAACTGGCTAAGGGACGAGTGTGATGCACTAAAGCAGAACAAAGGAGGAATGCCTGAGATCCCACAATTACCTGTCTGTTAAGATTTCTTTTGCCCCATTGCTTATTTTTGTTCTTATTTGAAACATCACCATTTAGAATTAAAACAACAGAATAACTTTGAAGTATTTAATGGCTTGCAACAAGTTTTCTTCTCCCAAATCCTATTCTGGCTTTCTGTACATTTCTCCCAAATCCTTCCTGGACTCTTTCCCTTTAAGTTTCCCCACCTGATATTTCTAGGGCAGTAGAAGGGACAACACAGCATGTTCTTCTTTGCATTCTGTTTGCTTTTCTTTTTTTTTTCTCCCTAAACAGACCAAATGTTGTTTGCCGAAGAGTAAGGAATAGCCATTTGTACCTATGATTGAGATCCAAAATTCTTTCTTTTGACAATAATTTCGTCCAATTATGTGCCACTAAAATAGTCTTCTTTTTAGGGCTGAGTTCTGAGCTTCCATTTTGACTTGACTTGAGCGTTCTACAGTTGCTTTGGCTCTTTGGAAAAACACAATCAGACATAGTTTTTGAGCTTTATTTCCCAGTTTTATGGACATTCAGCCCTACCCTTCCTCTCAGACTGTTGCCCTGGTAGGTATTCAGTCATGGGGACAGCGCCACATTGTCCAATTTTGGAAGGGACAGAGGAAAAATACCTGTTTCTGTTAATGAAACTATTTTATTTATTTTTGGGGGGAGGCATCTGTGAGGAGGGGGTGACTTGACTGATGATATCTCTCTGTATTTCAGCAAAGAATGTTTCTAGAGTTTGAGAGCACTCTGCATTTAGATGTAAAGGAAAAGAAGCCCCCCTTCTTGGACAGCCAAGTGGAGTTGCTATAGAGTTAGGATGCTGCTGCTTAAAACAGAGCCTGTACCTAAGTCATATCACGTCCCCAATGATGACAGCCTTGTTCCACTTGTTTCCACTTCTTTCTTTGAGTGCTGAATCCATCCTACATTCAGTGCACAAATTGATTAGGTAATGAAGATGGATAATCAATCACTAGGCTGGCAGAAAGTCTGGGAAGACATCTCAGACAGAGCCATCTGATCCCTGAGGAGAGAAGGATGCACAGAGGCTGGTGGCTGGCTAGAAAGAAACATTCTCTTGAGCATGAGACAGTTGGGGATATTTTTCTCCTCATATAGTTCATACCATCAGTTCACATTTGAACCTTGGAGTATTATAAGAGTTCCTTAGCAGGCATTTAATTTCTAGATATTTTTGTTTAAATTTTGGTTTAATTACTAGTTTCATTTTCTAAATTATCAAAGTTTAAGGTATAATAAATTCTGCTTTCTGAAATTTATCAAAGTTTTTTTTTTCAAAGAAATGTGTATGATCAGTCTTTGTCAACATACCAAGGACCCTTAAACGAGAGTGTACTTTAATTTTCATTACTTAATATGACTAAAGGGGAATGGGTAGTGAGTGAGAAGAGCTTTGGGATAATTCCAAGTCATGATTAACACAGAAAGTACAGCCAATTTGCAATAATTCTGTAGGCACATTAGCCGGTATATAGATTAACATGTTTAAAACAGCATAAATTGGGGTCATCATTCTGCAGCCCTTTCATTTCCTGAATTCTCTTTTTCTGTTCCTCATAAATTTTCTGTTAATTCACCTAGATTTTCTGGATATACAGTTTTACCATATTTAAATATCTACTGAGTTTGCATTGTTATTTTCCTACATTATTATTTATTGCAGAAGAGTAGTGTAAATATAGCCAGATTTGTTCTTTTGAACATAACCAGATTTTCTATTTTTAATATTTTGTTTTTAGTTGGTTATTATTTTTTTCCCTTGAAATTCTATAGGGTTTTCTCTTTTCCCCTTGTAATTGCAAGGAAGATGTTGTATGGATTTAAGTGTAGGTTTCCTTCCATTGAGTTATCTGGCACATGATGATCCAAATTTATTTTCACATTCATGTGTTTCTAATTGTTTGATTTTTAGCTAAGGAAATATCAATTATATTTCTTATAATTATTTTGGATCCAATTATTCATCGCTTATTCAGGAACAATTGTTAATCTTAGTTTGTATCTTCATTATTTCTTCACATTATCTACCATATTCTTTATTGTTTTCTCTTTCTCTCTGCCTTATGGAAAACTTCTCAAGTTTGCCTGGCATATCACCAATTCAATTTTCTGCAATGCCAATTCTGCTTCTTATCGCAGCCAAAGAAGATTAATATTTTTCTTTTCAGCTGTATTTTCAGTTTCTATGAAATTATTTTTTATCCCACCCATCTCTCATGCATTGTACCTAGATAGATCTTTAAATTAGCCGATGCTCTTTTTTATTTTCTTGCTTGTTTCATAAAAGCATTTTTGTTTGATTTCAGAGAATTAAAACTGTTGTGTAGTTGTGAGAGTGAGTGTGTGTGTGTGTGTGTGTGTGTGTGTGTGTGTTTTCTGGATGTACCTAAATTTTTAGAGCTTATTCTTTCTCTAAATTTCTTTAAGTTGAAACTCATAATTTTACAACCTTGATATTTTTTACAGACTCCATGTAATAGTGGTTGGTTTTTTAATATTTCCTATTCCCTTATCTATTAATAGAAATAAGTTATTTTCCAGACACATTTTTTTCAGGCACAAAATGGCCTGTTTCTATTTTATTTACAAAATTCAAATCCTTATTTTGGTTTCTAGTTGGGAGCCAGAAGTTTCAAACTATCTTCCAAGTGCTAGCAGAATTTCGTAATAATAATAGCTAACATGAACATAGTATTTACCATATTCCAGGCATTGTTCTAAGAGCTATATGTATTTTCATTCACTTGGTCCTCCCAAAAGCCCTATGAGATATTTTTATTCCTATTTCACAGATGAGAAAATTAAGGAAAAAGGAGGTTAGGTGACCTTGTGAGATTTCACAGCTGGTAAGTAGAAGAGTCAGGCTGTTTTGGCTTAAGACTCTCTACCTCCAGTACTTAACTGATACAGCTTATCTTCTCTTGTTGATTTTTTTTTCCCCACATCAGAGGTACATAACCTTTTTTGGATCTCAGTTATCTCCATGAAAAAAAGAGACAAAAAACAAAAACATACTAATATGCAGCCAAAATTTTGTATACAGTCTCATACAATCTTCTATAGAATGGAGCTCTGGACTCTCTAGGTTTATATTTTCTGCTTAAATGGATCTAGTATTAATACAAAGTACCCTATCTTTGGAACGTTCTGATGCCAGGGCTGTTCCTGATGTTGTTAATGATTCCTTAAAATATGTCATCTACCTTCCCCCAATATCCTGCTTAATTGTTTTCTGGAAATTGTATCCAACTAGCTGAAAGAGAGATCTTGGTGGGATAAAATGGGGAATAGCATTTGGATAGCCTATAAAACAATCACTCATAATAAAGTTTGAAGTCTGGTAAGTTGATACCTCCCATTTTGTTTTTATTGCCTAGAATTGTTTTTGCTATGTGGGGTCTTCTCTGGTTAAGGCTGTAGTAATCAAAACAGGTTGGTACTGGCATAAAAATAGAGCCATTGACCAGTGGAACAGAACTGAGAACCCAGATATAAAACCATCCTCATATAGCCATCTAATCTTTGACAAAGCAGACAAAAATATACACTGGGGAAAAGAATCCTTATTCAATAAATGGTGCTGGGAAAACTGGATAGCCCCATGTAGAAGACTGAGTCAGAATCCACACCTTTCACCTTTCACAAAAATCAGCTTATGCTGGGTAACAGATTTAAACCTAAGGAATGAAAATATTAGAATTCTAGAGGAAAATGTTGGAAATACTCTTCTAGACATTGGTCTAGGCAAAGAATTTATGAAGAAGACCCCAAAGGCAATCACAGCAAAAACCAAAATAAATAAATGGGACCTGATCACATTAGAAAGCTTCTGCACAGCCAAAGAGACTGTCACAAGAGCAAACAGACAACCTACAGAATGGGAGAAAATTTTTACATGCTACAAATCCGATAAAGGGTTGATAACCAGAATCTACTTAGAACTCAGAAAAATCAACAAGAAAAAATGAAACAACCCTATCAAAAAGTGGGCAAAGGACATGAACAGAAACTTTTCAAAAGAAGACAGAATAATGGCCAAAAA
>NW_012143412.1:1984782-1986687 GCF_000956105.1 Propithecus coquereli | reverse complement strand
TCCTACATTATTATTTATTGCAGAAGAGTAGTGTAAATATAGCCAGATTTGTTCTTTTGAACATAACCAGATTTTCTATTTTTAATATTTTGTTTTTAGTTGGTTATTATTTTTTTCCCTTGAAATTCTATAGGGTTTTCTCTTTTCCCCTTGTAATTGCAAGGAAGATGTTGTATGGATTTAAGTGTAGGTTTCCTTCCATTGAGTTATCTGGCACATGATGATCCAAATTTATTTTCACATTCATGTGTTTCTAATTGTTTGATTTTTAGCTAAGGAAATATCAATTATATTTCTTATAATTATTTTGGATCCAATTATTCATCGCTTATTCAGGAACAATTGTTAATCTTAGTTTGTATCTTCATTATTTCTTCACATTATCTACCATATTCTTTATTGTTTTCTCTTTCTCTCTGCCTTATGGAAAACTTCTCAAGTTTGCCTGGCATATCACCAATTCAATTTTCTGCAATGCCAATTCTGCTTCTTATCGCAGCCAAAGAAGATTAATATTTTTCTTTTCAGCTGTATTTTCAGTTTCTATGAAATTATTTTTTATCCCACCCATCTCTCATGCATTGTACCTAGATAGATCTTTAAATTAGCCGATGCTCTTTTTTATTTTCTTGCTTGTTTCATAAAAGCATTTTTGTTTGATTTCAGAGAATTAAAACTGTTGTGTAGTTGTGAGAGTGAGTGTGTGTGTGTGTGTGTGTGTGTGTGTGTGTGTTTTCTGGATGTACCTAAATTTTTAGAGCTTATTCTTTCTCTAAATTTCTTTAAGTTGAAACTCATAATTTTACAACCTTGATATTTTTTACAGACTCCATGTAATAGTGGTTGGTTTTTTAATATTTCCTATTCCCTTATCTATTAATAGAAATAAGTTATTTTCCAGACACATTTTTTTCAGGCACAAAATGGCCTGTTTCTATTTTATTTACAAAATTCAAATCCTTATTTTGGTTTCTAGTTGGGAGCCAGAAGTTTCAAACTATCTTCCAAGTGCTAGCAGAATTTCGTAATAATAATAGCTAACATGAACATAGTATTTACCATATTCCAGGCATTGTTCTAAGAGCTATATGTATTTTCATTCACTTGGTCCTCCCAAAAGCCCTATGAGATATTTTTATTCCTATTTCACAGATGAGAAAATTAAGGAAAAAGGAGGTTAGGTGACCTTGTGAGATTTCACAGCTGGTAAGTAGAAGAGTCAGGCTGTTTTGGCTTAAGACTCTCTACCTCCAGTACTTAACTGATACAGCTTATCTTCTCTTGTTGATTTTTTTTTCCCCACATCAGAGGTACATAACCTTTTTTGGATCTCAGTTATCTCCATGAAAAAAAGAGACAAAAAACAAAAACATACTAATATGCAGCCAAAATTTTGTATACAGTCTCATACAATCTTCTATAGAATGGAGCTCTGGACTCTCTAGGTTTATATTTTCTGCTTAAATGGATCTAGTATTAATACAAAGTACCCTATCTTTGGAACGTTCTGATGCCAGGGCTGTTCCTGATGTTGTTAATGATTCCTTAAAATATGTCATCTACCTTCCCCCAATATCCTGCTTAATTGTTTTCTGGAAATTGTATCCAACTAGCTGAAAGAGAGATCTTGGTGGGATAAAATGGGGAATAGCATTTGGATAGCCTATAAAACAATCACTCATAATAAAGTTTGAAGTCTGGTAAGTTGATACCTCCCATTTTGTTTTTATTGCCTAGAATTGTTTTTGCTATGTGGGGTCTTCTCTGGTTAAGGCTGTAGTAATCAAAACAGGTTGGTACTGGCATAAAAATAGAGCCATTGACCAGTGGAACAGAACTGAGAACCCAGATATAAAACCATCCTCATATAGCCATCTAATCTTTGACAAAGCAGACAAAAATATA
>NW_012143412.1:1977412-1980709 GCF_000956105.1 Propithecus coquereli | reverse complement strand
TATACAGATTTATATATTTTTAAAAATAAATATAGTAGTCATAATTTGCAAACTTTTATATACTGTCTTTTCTGACATTTAATGTCAGATGATACAGGTTTATATCATCATTTCCAATGACTTAGAGAAATGCATTCTTTTAAAAAATATTTAAATAGACTGATCTTATAATTTAATTTTCAAAATAAAACAATTTGAGAATGAAAAGGGACACACTTCATAATTACGAGACAACAGCCATGAACTGGAATTGTGCTAGGAAAAGCAGGATATCTGGCTGCACTATATTTAATCAATCCCGTAATAGTGGACATTCAAATTGTTTCTAGTTTTTATAATGATATCAGTAATACTGTGATAATTTCTCTGTATATTTACATGCTTATCTGATCATAAATTTAGGAAATATTCCTGGATGTGACTGTTAGGTTAAAGGATATACACAACTAAAACTTTGATAAATGTTTCCAAAACACTCTCCAAAAGTTTGTACATATTTATGCTCCCGCTAAAAGTAATAGCACATTCTTCTCACATTGTCTTCAAAATAGATACAGTCCATCTTTTTTAACTTTGATCAGACAGATGAAAGTATAATGTCTTGGTTTTTAATTTTTTAATTTTGGTTTTTGATAAGTAAAGACTTTTTAATTTTTTTGCTATTTAGTACCAATTTGTGTGTATATGACAATGTATGATTCATAAGGGATTCGATAGGAGAGCAAGAGAGAAGGTGTCATCTATTGTTATACTTCACCCATTTTTATTTGGGACTATTTTTTAGTCTTCATTGATCTATATGAATTTTTGTATAAAATGGATAGTTATCCTCTGATGAATCAATATTATAATTGGTAAGCACTAAGGCTTTGGAATCAATACAAGCTTAGTGCAAATTCTAGTTTTAGAATTACTAGTTTGGGGACTTTGAGCAAGATCACTGAAATCTATAGTTTCCTCATTTGTAAAACAAGAATAAAGAATTGTTGGAAAGATTAAATTAAGTAATGCATATAAGTGTTAAAAGGTCACTTGTCAATTAATACTAATAATAAAGGTAGCTACTAATATTATTATAACAATTATGTTACAGGTATACATTTTCATTTTATCAGATGATTATTACATTTTTAAGCTATTTTATGCCATTTAAAATTTCTTGCTTTTCTTTTAAAAGTTAACAGAATGTTCAACATTTTTCTTTATGTATTTTTACTTTTGATGTGATGTTCTAGAAAGGATTTTTTTTTTTTTACCCTGTAGAAGAAAAGAATTATCTACATATTCTTCTAAAGCCTTTCTGGTTTGAATTTTTCATTTTCAGTGACCTAAAATTTAATTTGCTATTATAAGTAAGATAGAGCTATCGTTTTAATTTTTTTTGCTCCAAATGACTAGCCAGTTGCCCCGAGCCATTATTGAAAAAGAAATTGCCTTTCTCATGTTTGAAATAACAGTATTTTCATATGCTACATTATATTTGAGTCTATTTCTGAACTTCCTACCCATCAGTTTATTTCTGTTTAATTGCCATACATTCTCCATCTCACTCTGCTGCTCTTGTTCCATCCGATGCCTCCACACTTCCATATTCTTGCCAGCTGTACCAGCCTCTAATTTCCCAAATAAGTCTTTCTATATATCACGCTTTCATACCTAATACTTTTACTTTGCTGTAAGAGTTTCCTACTCCCCTCCAACTGACACACACATATCACGTAGTGCTTTCATGTCTTCAAAACCTCAGTTCTACTAGCAGTCTTTCCTTAGAGTCTAGCTTTGTTTTGTGATCCTTCTTTTATATTCTCATGGAACCATATTAATATTTCTACCAGGTTAGTTTTCACATGGTAATCATTGCATTGATTGTATGTCTCTTCCTCTAGAAAGTGTCCAGAGACCTTGCCTTATTCAATTTACATCCTCAGTGGCTAAAGCATAGTTGGTGTCCAATAAATATCTTGAAGTGAATGTTTTGTTAAATGTTGTAAAATGTTCAGAGAAAGAAAAACACATTGTTCCTTTTAATAATTCAAAGTAGTTTCAATCAAAGGCCTGAGCCACATGCTAAATTATAGAAACCAGAGAAGTGAGAAAAAGCTCCACTTTTTTTTACAGTTTGAAGAGTTAAGTAGGTGATTTCATGGCCCTAGATAACCTCTTTCTAATCGGGAAATATATATATATATATATGCCCTGCTTGAGATTAGAGTGCTGTGTGGTTAGTCTGCTGAGGAGAAACTGGTCACTGGTGGTCTAAATTAAAAGTAAGATTAGGTAGAGGGTAATTAATGTGTACCTAGTTGTTTATATTCCTTTCCTTGGTCTTTCCGTAGGATAATGAATAAGTTATTACATGATTTGTACTTTATTAATTATTTCCAAAACAAATGTTATTCATGCTTTCTTCCCATTCTATGCATCTATCCAGTAGTGAACATGTCTGCTACCTAGCAATGACTACTAATGTTATAGGTCTGGAAGCTCCAGAGAGACCAAGAGTCTTATCTAAAGTTGTTCTTGAACCTGGTGTAGATGAGAATCTGCTCTGGAGTTTAAAAAATGGCTTTCCCCCGTGGGTACTCTGATGCAGTAGTTCTGAAATGGAATTATATCATCTAAGGGCACCCCACGTTGAGCACCAGTACTCTATGGAACTGAACATGTACCCTTACAAAGCGAGGTGGTGGTATTTGAACAGACACATTTTTTTCCCCAAATGATTTAAACCTCCATGAATACTAACAAGTTGATTGCTTCAGTTAAACAGCCATTCCAATGAAGGGCTGAAGAAAGAATTCCTGTTTTACCATTGGTGGCAGCTCTATTCCACATATAAAGACTATGTAAAACACTTATGGGAGATGAGAGAAGTGCTTTTATACCATCTCTGCATTTTATAGACAGTATATATAATTTTGATCATCACTAACTAGTAATAGATAGCATCCCTAAATAGTCAGACCTACATATGACTGACATCTAATTTGATAGCTAAATTTTAAGGTCTGATCTATCAGGGTATAAGAGATGTGCTGAGTTTTATATGCATTCCACGCTACACCCTATTTGAAGAGTCATTAAATCATTAACAGCCGTATGAATCATGCCAGTGACGTCATGCTTTTTCCCGCATATGTGTGTACCTTTGCCCTTGCCTGATGGGCAGATCTCTCCCTCTCTCTCTCTCTCTGTCTGTCTCTCCCTCTCTCCCTCCCTCTCCCCAGCCACACACACACACACACACACACACACACACACACACACACACACACACACACACACACACACACACAC
>NW_012143412.1:1963704-1966177 GCF_000956105.1 Propithecus coquereli | reverse complement strand
AATAAATATAGTAGTCATAATTTGCAGACTGTTTATATACTGTTTTTTCTGACATGGTTTCAGTTTAATTGTATTGTGTCGTGAACTTGTATACTGTTTCCTGTGATCTCAGAGACGTATTAGTAGAGTTGAAGGCAATCACAGCTCAAGGAAAGGATACAGGTTTTATAGGGCTTGGAGCTTCTGCAATCTTAAGAATCATTGTAAGTTCTTCTTTTTCAATACTACATTACCAAATAGGTACAACAGCGAATATTTATTTAGAAAGAGAAAGGAAATTGCAACAACTTAAACATTAAAAAGCTGACAACTATTGATTAAACAACTATGGTTTTTCATGATGGAGGCTGATACCAGCCTTCTTCTTGTCAGCTTCTGATGTTTATGGTTAAGCAAGTCATACAACATCAATGTTGGTTCCTCATTTACCTTGTAATTGGAAACATCATAGACAAGCATTTGAGTATCAGCTAGGCACTCACAGGGGATGAAAATTACAATGCAAGTTTTATTTTTCCTTTGTACTTAGCAGAGGACCATATGTAGCAATAAAATCATTTTGAAATAGAACCATAGAATCATAAAATTTTAGAGCAATAATAATGGATATAATAGATTGTATATGACTGTCTCATTGATGTTTTTTATTTCAATATTAAGTGAGAGAAAATCAGAATGTTAAACACTAGCATCAAAAGGAAAAGCAGATTGCAACATATCTTTTAATATCTTAATCAGGTTGTTAGGTATTAAGTAATCTGGGTAGTTTTTATTGCTATAAGATGAACTTTTCAAATTAATTGTTTATATTTAGTTTCACAAGTAATTTTACTATATATTATGAACAAATGTGAACCTCAAAGAGGCAGTTCTTCAAGATGAATCCCAAGTGGCTAACTGGGCCTAAATTTAAGGTAGAGGCAAGAGGTCATTTGCAGATTAGGGGTCACATGTACTCCGAGTTCCCCCAAAACCTGCACCTTTTATCTTTGGGATTTTTGGAGCTCACCAGCACCAACCAATCAGAATTCACCTCCCTCAGCCAATCAGGCCTCAGCTGTATCAACCAGTTGGGGCTCAATTGGTCATTGTGTTGACCAATCAGAACTCAGCTGCTTCAACCAATCAGAACAAAGAGTTTCAATCCCTCATTTGCATAAATGGACCTAATTGGGGACCTGAGTGGGAATTTTTTGCTCTAAAACTCTAGCCTTCCCTTTGTTTTCTTGAAAGAACCTTCATTTTACACTGGCAACTGCATCTGCCAGGTTTGCAAACTGTTCACTGGAATAAAATTTCTTTCCTCCAAATTCCTTTCCAGAGAACTTTTGTTTACAATATTTATGCATTAACATGAGATTTTTAGTTTATTTCAAGCTGTGATCTTACTTGATTTAAATTTTAAAATATCCTATTTACCATCAAAGTACCTAAAGATGTTGTTTCTTTTAATTATAATTAATCAAATTGAATATCCAATTTTCAAGTTGAAACTTACGAATTAAAGACAGCTGTTTTACAAAGCACCAAAGTGTTTCTGATTCTGTAGGAGAATTAGTGACTTTTACAGGTGTCCTTGTGGAGTGCCAAGTAAAACTTGGCAGGCAAAAAAAATTTAAATTAAAAAAAATTGTAATAAAAGACAAGCAAATCCAAAGCCTTGATTTTGGCTTTGTTTTTGCATATTACTCCATATTAACACTTGCTTTCATCTACTTTCTGTAAGATAAGTGAGAAAATGTAGTGTATGGAGAAAGGAGAAGTTAAGCATCCAACACTGAAAGGAATGCAGTCCCATCTTTCCTTCTATCAGTTAAAAAAGTTCTTTCTTATCACATTGTCAAGGCACTGATGGTAGGTTCAGGACAAAGGAACATGGCAGTTCAGAAACATCTGGAAAGTTCTTGTTATTTCACTATCTCTTCCTACTCAGGCTACTGCCATTCTCAACTATTCTACATCTAAGTGGCAGAAGCCATAGGTAGTTTAAAGCAATTTTAGTTGAACTGCTAGCACCTGTGTGTAGCAATTGGCCTAATACTGGCCTATGAAATGCCAATATAAAAGCTCCAAGAAAATGATCAAATTGTTCTTTGATGAAATTCTTGATAACTTTAATTCTTTAACTCCTCTCTCCCTCTCATATCTTCTATTTTTTTATGAAATATTAGTAATAAGATTAACTTGTATTGAATTTTATAGGCCTTTATGTCTTTTCATAAAGAAACTAAATATATTTTAACTTGCAAAGTTTGCTTTCATATCAAATGGGCACAAAGCAACTTGGTTAACTTATTTTTTTAATATATATATTATCTGATTTACCAGATATCTGCCTGTTCATGACCTGCTTTTCTTCCCAAATGAAGACAGCTTTATCGTTTTTTAGTATGATACATGATTATTGTAAAAGTTCAAACCATAGAAATATAAATGAGAAAATAAAAATTGCCTGAAGTCCACAAACCAGGGT
>NW_012143412.1:1866432-1960329 GCF_000956105.1 Propithecus coquereli | reverse complement strand
CACACACACACACACACACACACACACACACACATACCCACACCCCTCTCAGTATGCTCACATGTACTCACACAGGCACAAAAATACCCTCTCTTTAGATTTTTGTTGGACTCTTCCCATTCTTTGTAAAACAATCAGCGTGACAACTGAAAAAAGAATTTGAAAGAAATATTTTTCTTCCTCTTCTCCTTTCTGGCTGCTTCCCAATGAACTTAAGCTATGCAGTTCTGGATTCTGTCTGACACATCTTAACTACTGACATTTAGCAGATGCTTCTGCAAGAAATGGGGCAGGGTGAAGGTGAGGCAGGGGTGTGATATAAGTAATTAGGCTAACGATGTCTCAATTATCAAGATGTTCCCACAGTGTCCCCTTCTGTTAGCAAATCTGGAGCAGGAAGGCTATCTTTAGGAAAGGAAGGGTGGAGTAAAAAGATACATTGATTTGGATCTACAATAGGCTAAAGTCAGAAAGTTAAGCAGGAGTTATGAGTCTAGTTTTTAGACCAAAAAAAAGGGGGGGAGGGCAGATAAATCCAGCCCTTAATCTATAAGAGATACTAAACTAGTAAAAATAGACTGAGTTTTATAATCCCCCCACCTCCATCCCATTGCTGTGGCTGATTTGATCTGTGATTGTCTCCATTATTGTAAATGCTAAATAATTCACTTCCTCCTTCTCTTTGAGTCTCACAAATCAGTTGTATGTTGGTAGAGTATAGAAAAGTCCAGGTTTGGTTGCTCAGCTCAAAAATTCAATTTATTCAACTCATTTAAGAGTAACTGTACTCTAGGGGGTGGATGGCATCACTGTAACATGGAACTAAAAATGTTAGCTTTAGTCTGGCACTTTGAACATAAAAGACATAAACTTGGACATAGTTAATTGCTTGCCATTATCTACTGTTTGGATTTGGAAACAGAGAAAATAAACATTGAGAAATAAAAATAAAATCTTAAACCCTCAAATGACTGAATGAACCCCCCTTTGGATAAAGAGACCCCAGAGAAACCTTAAAAAATGAATTCCTGGCCATGATGAGTTAGGAGGTCTGGCATGCCTTGTCATAGCCCCTTCCTCCTCAACTGCCATCAAGATTTCTTCCCTACAGGTTAAACAGAACCAGACCTTTGGAAAGCCTTGCTCAGCCTAATGGGGCTCCTCCCTTTTTGTGGTTTTAACACAACTGATCAGCATTCCTTCCTGCTAAGAGATCACCCCGACCATGGAGTGACTCTGGCCAGTCTATGGAGGATGTACAGTGAGGGTTTTCTTGCCGTCTGCTTCATCTGTTTGTGTCAGAGGGTCAAAAACTCTGCCCTTGGGTCATGCTAACATGGCCATTTTTGGTACATGTGACCTATGAATGGTGCATGCATGTTGTTTCTCCTTTCATAAATATTCAGGACTCCTCCTATAGCTCATTAAATATGTATATCTGGCTACCCTGCTCAGTATAAAGTCTATTCCCTTTACCTTTCCCTGGAAGTGCTTGCTCTTGGCTTCTGGCTGGAGCCTCTGCTTCCCAGCCTGTTAGAATGGCCACCCTGCAGGCTGCAACCCCTTATGAAAAATAAAGCTCTTCTTTCCAAATTTATGAACCTCGTCGTTCTTCAGTTGACAGTATTCAGCAAGAGAGAGCAAGCCTATAAAAATCCAAAGTGGAAACAGAAGATATTTTGAGTTCAGTCATGCATGCCAGTCCAGATTTGTTCCTGCAGTCTTGCTGAATCCCCTCCTTGCTGTCTAGGAGATGCTTCTATATACTTGGGCAAGATTTTGAAATGGGCAAAAGAGATTGCTGGATATCATTTTAATGAAATGCTGAAGTCTCTAAGGATTGTTTGATCCTGTAGTGGTGTGTGTCTTTATTTCATTTTGTTAACTAGTCTGTTATACAACTCAGAAGAGAAGTTAATTTATCAAAAACTAATAGTAATGCAAAATAATTCCTGTTCATAGAAATGCAGATTGTGTCTGGCAGAATGAAATTGATTATCAGCCTGTGGATATTGGATATTAAACAATTTTATTGTTTTGCATCCATTTGTAAATTTGTTTCAGCATTCCTTTATAGAACTAAGTGTGTAGTACTTTGCTATTTTGAACTGGTTGTAACATCTGCTATTTCCCTCATTAATTAGTTAAATAGAATCTTTGATATGTTTATCTCACATCTATACGAGAGTCATGTTTATGTCCCTTTGTAAGAATTATCCGTTGTCATCCTTTCAACAAATGCCCCTTCTAGTTAGTTAGCAATATCTCTTACTTGCACCACCAAAGAGTTCTAATTATTCTGTTGCACAGAGTACCTTTCTTTCTCTCTTGCTTTATTTTTTTTCAATTAGGACAATCTACTTGACAAAACAAACCATAATAAAAAGGTTGTGTTGAGACTTTAGGTTAGAATAAATCAAAGCATATCTATAAAAAATGAAATTTTCTTTTTGAAAATACCACATAAATGATAGTGCCTGCTGCTAATGAATGGAATTGAATGGTATAAAGAGAAAAGTCCCTAAGCTCTGGTTATGCTCTTTTTTATTGACTGTAACCATTACAGGTATTGATTTCTTTTTTCTTTTTATAAAACAATGATTTCTAGCTTTGTTGTCTTTAAGTAGTATTGCATGTAGAATGACTTCTTTTTCAGCATTTTTTATCAGTGTCCAAAGCTTCTGTTATTGTACATAACATTACCTTGTGCCAGAACTGTTAATGATTTCCATGATTGCAGTTTGTTTTCTTTTATCTTCATTCTTCTGTGTTGGTTTTTGGTGCTTTTATTTCAGAAGTAAACTATCTCAAAAACCCCACTGCACGATGAGTTACAGATGCTTCCATGCATTGTACTATGTGTTGATTATGTTAGTTTCAGAGTCTGACTTTTCCCAACCTCATCCCAAGATTATGTGCTCTATTCCATCTACAGTCTCATAGTCTCATAACTACTGGCTGTAGTGTATAAAATTTCAGCAATCTGGCAGTGCTATGATACAAAACATTAAGGAGTTTCAATTTGATGCATGTGGGTTTTAGAGACCTCTGTTATTTTGGCATTTTAAGACGACAATACCTCTTAAGAAAGACAGTTCTTAGTGTTGTGAAATTAAGAGCATGAGTGGATTATTAAAATTTGGTATATGTATACAATGGAATATTACTCAATTATAAGAAACGACAGTGATCTGGCAGCTCTTATATTTTCCTGGATTGAACTTGAGCCCATTATCCGAAGTGAGGTATCACAAGATCGGAAGAATGGGCTCCACTTGTACTCGCCATCAAATTGGCACTAACTGATTAACACTATGGTGCTCACATGGTAGTAATATTCTCCAGGGATTAGGATTTGTGGGGGTAAACTCAACTAAAGGACACGGGGGACGTTGTAGACGGGAAGGGCACGCCTCTAACCCTTGCTTGGGTGAGGCAAAGACATAAAATGTAACCAAAATGTTTGTACCCTCATAATACCCTGAAATGAAAAAAAAAAAAAAAAGAAGAGTAGAGCCTGGCATGGAATCAGTAATTCAACTTAAATGAAATTTAACTTATTTTAATTAATGATATTCTCAAGCAAAATATTTAAAGAGAGTGGCAAGATAAGTCCATATAGGAAGGCATTTTCCTTGTGTCTTTTCATCAGGTGTTGACCACTGTGGCAGTGGGAATTCTAAGCTGTAATCTAAATTCTCACACCCGCGTACATGCCAGGTATGATCCTCTCCCCTTTAGTATAGTTGGGACCAATGAACATGACAGGATATCAGTACATTGATAAAGTCACTAATCAGTTCACTTTGAGTTAATCAAAACGGGGACATTGTCCTGAATGGGCCTGACCTAATCAGTTGATCCCTTCAAAAGAAGTTTCAGAGTTAGAATTCCTCTCCTGCTGTTTTGGAAGAAAGCAAACAAACATGTGGGTACCGCCTATGGCGAGAGCCATGTGGCTAAGCCCCGAGGCAGTTTCTAGGAGCTGAGAGCACTCCTTGGCAATGGCCAGCAGGGAAACAGGGACTTCTCTCCTATGACCACAAGAAATCGAATTCTGCCAACAACCTGCATGAGCTTGGAAGGGCACATTGAACTCCAGATGAGTACACAGCCCTGCCAACACCTTGGCTTCAGCCCCATGAGACCCTGATCAGAGAACTCAAGTCTGTTGTGCTTGGCGTATTGACCTAAGGAAACTGAGATAATAGATGGGCATTGTTTTAAGCCAGTGAGTTCGTGGTACTTTTTTACACAGCAAGAGAAAACTGATGCAAACACTCTTCAGAAGTGGACATTACAGACCCTGAAGGACTGTACGTATACTCAGGTTTCTTCAGAAAACAACGTGAAGGAGGTTCTCAGAGAGAATCCATGTAAGTCAGTTCAGTGGCATGGAGCAGGACCTGCTAAGGATGCCCTGATGAACTTGAACTCAGACAGGCTCTCTGCCTGGGCAGAGTGCATGTCTCTCTTGGGCAGTGTTTCCCATGCAAAACTGGGGGAAGGACCTCAATCTGTAGTGGATTGATCCTTTTGTAAAATATGATAAACATAAATGAGTAGGAAGTTAAAACTTTTAAAAAAGGACATTCAAAATACAAGCTCCAGTTTTTTATTATTTAACAGACACAACATTACTCTGTTGAGTTGCCATACCATATTCCAAATGCTTACTCTCCGTTTCAGTATAGGAGACCAGTTACAAACAGCACACCGGCCCCAGTATGTGAGCCACATTCAGAGGAGTGCTGCTCTAGGAGACACCAGATGCTGCAGATGCCCTCTGCTTCTATGCCCGGAATGCATATCTGGTGTTCTGCAAAGATAACTTGCTGTGTTCAGAGAGGACCATGCCTAATAATAGGTATTTTCTATTTTTGTGCTGCCTGGTATAGATAGTCCCCTGCACTTGCAATCAAAAATACAAATTATGGGCCAGGCGCGGTGGCTCACGCCTGTAATCCTAGCTCTCTGGGAGGCCGAGGCGGGCGGATTGTTTGAGCTCAGGAATTCGAAACCAGCCTGAGCAAGAGCGAGACCCCGTCTCTGCTAGAAATAGAAAGAAATTAATTGGACAACTGGGGATATATAGAGAAATTAGCTGGGCATGGTGGCGCATGCCTGTAGTCCCAGCTACTTGGGAGGCTGAGGCAGGAGGATCGCTTGAGCCCAGGAGTTTGAGGTTGCTGTGAGCTAGGCTGACACCATGGCACTCACTCTAGCCCGGGCAAAAGAGTGAGACTAAAAAAAAAAAAAATACAAATTATGGCTCCAGCTCCATTATTTAATAGCCATGTGATCCTGGCAAGTTACTTATGTTTGCTAAGACTCGTTTCTCTTATTTGTAAAACGGCAATGATATTAGTAATATGTCTCATACGGTTGTGAAGATTAATGAGATAATGTGTACGTATGTGTTTTGAAAGCTGTTAAACACTTTCTTTACACATGTGTGAATTAATAGTATTTCTATTCTGAAATTTTCTCTCAATAATTCATTCTACCGTGCTTTGTGCGGAGGATGGGAAATGAGAAAAATCTGACCATGTGCTGTAACAACTTGATTTTACTGTTATTAATAGTTTCTGGGAACGACTGGGAACTAATGTGTGTGTAAATGGCAGATACTGAAAACATCTCTTTGTTACATTTATAGTAGGCTCCTTAACAAATCTTATTTGTGTGTAGAGTGTTCCTAATTAATACCATAAGCTGGAATAATGGTCATTGACTTCCACCCTCTAATCAGAGCCTCCATTCTGCTGCTCTTCTCAGGGGTGTGTGAGTCAGGCAGGACTTTTACTCAAAGAACTTCCACAATACGCTGTCTAGTACCATCTTTGAACTTTGTGTCATCCTAACACCACAACGTCTAGAAATGGAATAGGGAAGGAAGACAGCAGCCCTGGGCATTACAGCATCACAGCAGGAACCCAGCGCTGCCCGTCTGTCCGTTAACAGGGAGTTACTCAGTCAGACTGCTCCAGCAATGCATTTTTGTTAGACTAATAACAATAACAATTTTAGATTATTACTCATAAGGTTAAAATACTTTCTGTGTTTCCCCGCTACTCCCTTTAAAAGAATCACTTTAAAATAGATTGATTGTATGATAGTTACATTCCATTTTGAGAATCGAAAGGCAGGAACAATATTATGGCCTCCTGGCTGGGTTTTTTTCCCCTAAATAGAAAACAAATTATTCCTCCAAATATATTTTCCAGTTCATTTTCCTATTATATATATTCTTTCTTCATCTTTGTAAGTAAAACTACCAAAAAATACCTCAGAGAAGAGGTAGAATCTCTTGTGGCTAACAGTCTATGAATCACTTTGAATATTTATTATGAACTTTTAGTATCATACTACATCCATGCCTTGTGTATTATGCAAACCTCGTTCGTCTTACAGAGTCATTATGAAAATTAAGTATGTTTTGAGTGTGGGGGAAACCAAAAAATAGTATGTTTTAGTTAACGAGAAAGCACTTTCCTTAGACACAGTGTGTGTAATTTGTGGGTGACCTACAATTCATTAACAGGCCAAGTGGGCACATTTCTATGCAAAGACCAATGGAAAGTTCCTTATTGGGCATGTCAGCTGAATTCCAGCTGTTGACGGTGACATCAATTAAGAACATACCTGGGCCAGGCGCGGTGGCTCACGCCTGTAATCCTAGCTCTCTGGGAGGCCGAGGCGGGCGGATTGTTTGAGCTCAGGAGTTCGAAACCAGCCTGAGCAAGAGCGAGACCCCGTCTCTACTAAAATTAGAAAGAAATTAATTGGACAACTAAAAATATATAGAAAAAATTAGCCGGGCATGGTGGCGCATGCCTGTAGTCCCAGCTACTCGGGAGGCTGAGGCAGGAGGATCACTTGAGCCCAGGAGTTTGAGGTTGCTGTGAGCTAGGATGACGCCACGGCACTCTAGCCCGAGCAACACAGTGAGACTCTGACTCAAAAAAAAAAAAAAAAAAAAAAAAGAACATACCTGCAAAAAAATGTCCCCTTAAATTACAACTTAATAGCCAATGGATTCTGTAATAAGATTTCATATAAATGGAGCTCAGAAAAATGACAAAATTGGAAAATATTAATGATAAAAATGAGAAATGGAATTTTAAGGTAAGTTTCAGCGTTTGCTGTATAGTGATGGGGAGAACAAAGAACACAGAGATTCCCGGAGTTTTCTCAGCTTTTCTGAATTCTGTGCAGATTCCTCAAATCAGAACTTTTCTTCCTGTCCTAATTTAAATTATTTTGCTCAGGGTTTCATCTTATTCCAGTGATGAGACTATTAGGAACAAATGGGACAACCATGATTAGAGGTATAATTTTAACTCTGGCTTTCTGGTTCAACAAGTCCACTTGGAAAAGTACACTATTTAAACATTATTCCTGTATTTATGATAATATTAACAACCAAGACATACTCTACCAAGCACTTTCTGTAAGTCTTAGAAAAGTCTCCTGATCGATACATCTTGTCAATATGTGATGTCTGCTGCCACTATGAAATAGGGACGAGGCTGAGAGAGAAGCCAAGGGTATGCAAAATCATAGCCACATCCTTAAGTAGGCTACAATTTTAGTCTAGTATTCATGGAGCTGAATCGGGGTGAGCAAGAGAGAACCAGTAACAGGGCTTTACAAAGTGGTATCAAGAACATATCAAGGTGGTAAGAAAAGCCACAACATAGGATAGAAAAAAAATTGCAAGCAGGAAAGATAATCTGGTTTGGACGTGGCTGGTTTGAGAATCCAACTGAAAGAATTATTTTTTAGTTAAACTGTTCGTCTTGACTCTCATCTCTTTTATCAATCTGTTTTCTAGTCCAATCTTCCAGGGTCAGAATAGCAAGACCTATGTGAGTTCAGGCACAGAGGAGGAACATTCGATTGAAGTTAGTGATTATAGACTGGAACTTGGGGATAATTATCTGCAAATAGGTGTTTTGATCCAGGTGTACTTTTTCAAACTTAAAGCCTATGAGTGCATCCTTCTTTATTTTTGTATATGATTCTGAAGATACCAGTAATTCACTGACTTATTAGTCCCAGATTGCTCTACCTTTGTAGGCACTGCTCTCAAATCCCACTCTTTGTTTGCAGTTAGTTGCATCCTGTAATTGTCAGTTTAGTTCTCCCTCTGGCTTTTATATCACTTACTCTGAATTTCTTGTTTTTATTTTTTTGGTACCCTGTGACTACATTCTTGAAGCTTTTCATCTGTGTTGCATTAACAAGCCCTTTCTGGCAAGTCTTTATGCTAACACCTTTCTGTTGTCTTACTGAGAACGGGATAAAAGAATCAATAGCTTCTGCCAGCTTTAGTTTCAGCAAGACTTCAGGTTCTGTCTGGGGACACTATATTAAAATAGTGACAAAATATTCTTGACAATCATTATAGTGAGGCAGTGTAAATAAAAGGTATAGAACTCTCCAGGAGAAAAGCAGTTTGTAGTAACAGGGGCAATTGTTTTTGACGTTTTAAAATTTTATTTTATTTATACAAATGGGTACATGTGAAATTTTGTTACATGTTTAGAATGTGTAGCGATCAAGTCAGAGTATTAGGTATTTACATCATCCAAGTACAATAAATTTTTGTTTATCGATAGTCATCATACTCTCTGCTATCAAATATTGAACTTATTCCATCTAACTATATGTTTGTACCATTTAACCCATTTCTCTTAATTCTCCCTCCCCAGCTCACCTTTCCCAGTCTCTGTTCTCCATCTTGCCGTTCTCTACCTCCATGTGGTCAAATTTTTTAGCTCTCACATGTGAGAATATACAATATTTGTCTTTTTATGTCTGGCTTATTTCACTTAAGATAATGACCTCCAGTTCCATCCATGTTGCTGCAAATGTCATGATTTCATTCTTTTTATGGTCGAGTAGTATTCCACTGGCTATATATACTGCATTTTCTTTATCCATTCATCCATTGATGGACACTTAGGTTGATTCCATATCTTTGCTATTGTTAATAGTGCTGCAATAAACATGAGAATGTAGATATCCTTTTGATATATCGATTTCTTTTCCTTTGGTTAGATACCCAGTAATGACATTGCTGGATTGAATGGTAATTCTATCTTTAGTTTTTTGAGAAATCTCAATGCCGTTTTCCATAGTGGCTGTACTAGTTTACATTTCCAACAACAGTGTATGAGTTCCCTTTTCTCCACATCCTCAGCAACATTCATTATTTTTTGTGTTTTTAATAAAAGCCATTCTGACTGGGCTAAGATGATATCTTGTTTTGGTTTTGATTTGCATTTCTCTGATGATGAGTGATGTTGAACGTTTTCTCATATACCTGTTGGCCATTTGTATGTCTTCTTTTGAGAAATGTCTATTCAAGTTCTTTGCCTGATTTTTAATGGGATTATTTGTTTATTTTTTCCTGTTGAGCTGTTTGAGTTCCTTGTATATTTTGGATATAAGTCCCCTGTTGGATGATTACTTTGCAAATAACTTTCTCTGGTTTAACAGGTTATCTCTTCACTCTGTTGATTATGTCTTTTGATGTGCAGAAGCTTTTTAGTTTAAGTCTCATTCGTCTACTTTTGTTTTTGTTGCCTGTGCTTTTAAGCTTTTAGTCATGAATTCTTTACCTAGACCCATATCCAGGAGAGTTTTCCCTAGGTTTTCTTCTAGTATTTTTATAGTTTCAGGTCTTATGTATATGTGATTAAACCATTTTGGTTGACTTTTATAAATGGTAAGGAATAGGAGTTCAGTTTCATTCTTCTGCATGTGGCAATCTAATTTTATTATCACCATTTATTGAAGAGGGTGTTCTTTCTGCAATGTAATTTCTTGTTGGCTTTGTCAAAGATCAGTTGGTTGTAAACATGTGGCTTTATTTCTGGATTCTCTATTATATTCCATTGGTCTGAGTGTCTGTTTTTGTACCAATGCTATGTCGTTTTGGTTACTGTAGCCTTCTAATATATCTTGAAGTCAGGTAATGTGATGCCTTCAGCTTTGTTCTTTTTGCTCAGGATTGCTTTGGCTATTCTGGCTCTTTTTTTTTTTTTTTTTGGCCGCATGTGAATTTTAGGATTATTTTTTCTAATTATATGAAGAATAATGTTGGCATTTTGATAGAGATTGCATTGAATCTGTAGATTTCTTTGGGAAGTATGGTCATTTAAAGAATGTTTACTCTTCCGATCCATAAGCATAGAATGTTTTTCCATTTGTTTATGTCTTCAATTTCTTTCAACAGTATTTTATAGTTTTACTTATAGAGATCTTTCACCTCCTTAGTTAAATTTATTCCTAGGTCTCATATTTTTTGTGGCTATTATAATTTGAGAATGTTTTCTTGATTTCTTTCTAGCTAGATCATTATTGGTATATAGAAACACAAATTTTTGCATGTTGATTTTGGAACATATAACTTTATCAGTTTCATTTATTAAATCTAAGAGATTTTTTAGTGGAGTGTATGGATTTATCTAGATATATGATCATATCATCAGCAAAGAGGGACCATTTAGTGTCCATTTTCCAATCTGGAGCCTTTTATTTCTTTCTCTTGCTTTATTGCTCTGATTAGAACTTCCAGTACTATGTTAAATAGAAGTGGTAAAAATGGACATCCTTCCTTATTCCAGTTCTTAGAGGAAAGGCTTTCTTCTTTACCCCATTCATGTGATGTTAGCTGTTGGCTTGTCGTACATTGCCTGTATTATTTAGAGGTATGTTACGTCTATGCCTAGTTTGTTGAGAGTTTTTATTATGAAGCGATGTTGAATTTTATCAAATGCTTTTTTCTATGTCTATTGACATGATTATATGGTTTTTTTCCCTCATATTTTTGATGTGATGTATCACATTTATTCATTTGCATATGCTGAAACATCTTTGTATCCCGGGTATAAATCCCACTTCATCATGGTGTATTACCTTTTTGCTATGCTGTTGGATTCAGTTTGCTAGTTTCTTGTTGAGGATTTTTGCATCTGCATTCATCAGGGCAGTGACATTTGTGCTGCAGGACTGCCACTGGGGACGATGGGGCCCTTCTCAGATGAAGCAGCATAGGGAGGTACCTGGGGGAATGCAGTTTTCTCATGCATGGTCCCACAGCAGCCCATAGCAGCAGTGGTGGGATTTATGCTAGGGGTGCACAAGAGTGCCCCGGCCTTCCCTCTTCCTCTTGGAAGGGGCAGCAGCATACCATCCCTAGGGCAGGATGCAGACCTTTGGAGGCCAGGCTCTCAGTGTGTTATCAAGTTACAGCTGCTCTGAGCTCAAATGCCTGTGGGACTCTGCATAAGTCCCCTCTTTGGAGTAATGTCTCTGTGCAATCTCTAGGCAGCTCCTTATGTTAGGCTGAAGGCCTGCATCGGTTGAGGGGTTCTCTGATAGATACCTAAGATTGTAAAAGATTGTGGCAGGAGTGTGGACCCCTGGGGGTTTGTCTCTTACTCTTTTCCCACATCTGGAAGCTTCTCCTGGCTCCCAGCCAATCCTGGCCAAGCAAGTTGCCTTGCTTCCCTCCCTTACTTGCTTTGAGTGCTTCTTGTCACTTCTCTGTTGAATTCTAGTGTTCCCTCTTACATGATCTATTCAAAGTGTAAATATCTACTTACTATTTTGGTTCTTCTCTGTGGAGGAGGCACATATTAGCTGCATCTAGTCAGCCACCTTGACTCTCCCCAGCATTTGTTTATCAAGTGGAAGAAATGAAATAATTGGGAGGAAAGGTTATGTATAGAAATGGGTTGTAATATTGTTGATGCATAAACATTTATAATTGTGTGAAAGTTCTAAAAATAAAATATGATGAATTGTTGACAGGAAAATCTCACTGAAGAAAATAGATGAAAATTCTTGGGAAGAAGTTACATGGACATCTGTTTTTCTTGATTAAAGGAATAATTAGCCATAGTTCATGTTGTTTTAAAATGGGATAGTTTTGTCTGTGGGGATGTGTGAAATCCCTATCAGTGGAAATGTATAAGTATTGTTCAGCTAATGATTAGAAGTATGCCTTGTAAAAGAACATTATACATGAGAGATTTTGAAATGTAACTTTCTCCTGGCTTCATTGAGGTATCATTAATATAAAATAAAATTCTTCCATTTTAAGTGTGCGGTTAGATGAATTTTGCAATGGAATGCAGTCCTGTAATCAGGTCTAGAATCATAGTGCAGAATTACTAATTGTAAATTTTTCATAGATACTCTTTATCAAGTTACAAAAGTTCTCTTCTAATCCTAGTTTGCTAAAATTTTTTTTTATTGTTGTTAGAAATGGAAGTTGAATTTGGTCAAATGCATTTCTGTATCTACCAGAATTATTATATGTATTTTTCTTTTTGGATTGTTAATATGGTGAATTGCATTGATGGATCTTCTGATAAACCAATCTTGCATTCCTGAGGTAAATTCCACTTAATCATGATGTATTTTTATATACATTATTAGACTCAATTTTCTAAATTTTAAAAAAATGTTTGCATTTGTGCTCATGAGATTTATTGGTCTGTACTTTTCTTATAATATCTTCCTCTAGTTTTAGAATCTTCCACTTCTCAATTTTTTCAAACACATTGTAGTTTTTATCTCTAGTAAGTAGTTTGATAACTCTAGTAGTAGTGGTAATAGCTCTTACAGTGTGCTTGTTTGCTAATTCTAACATCTGATCACATTCTGGGTTTGTTTTTTTAATTAATTGATTTATATTCTTGTTATGTGTCATATTTCCTGGTTTTTTTTTTTTTTTTTACAAGCCTGGTAATTTTTGATTGGATGAAAACATTGAGAATTTTACTTTATTTGGTGCTGGGTGTTTTTGTGTTTCCATAAATATTATTTAGCTTTGTTTTGGGATACAATTAAGTTACTTCAAGATACTTTGATCCTTTTGATTGTATAGCCTTTAAGATTTTTTAGGTGAGACCAGAGCAGTGTTCAATATACTTTTCCCTCTTTAATGGGAAAAGAATCTCTGTGTTTTCTACACAATGGGTTATAGATTAGATTTTCCAGTCTGGCTGGAAGGAACAAGCACTATTCCTGCCCTGTTCTGTATGGACACTGAACGTTCCCACCTCTTATCCTTTTAAGTGGTTTACAGTGCTTTTTCCGTGGCCTTAGTTTACCACATGCATGTGAGATCAGTATCCAGTTGAATAGTCCAGAGGGGCCCTCTGTAGCTCTCCAGAGTTGTCTCCATGCGGTGGTCTTTTCTCTGCTACTCTGTCCTGAAAACTCTCTCTGAACTCTGAGTTCTGCCTGCTCAACTCTGCAGATCTGCTAGGATTTTCCTGTATTTTCCTTCTGCTTTGCCAAAGTCTGGGAATCCTCTCAAGGTAGTGACGTGTGGCAGTTATAGGGTTCACGGTATTTGCTCCATTTCTCTGGGAACATTGTCCTTTGTTTCCTCATGTCCATTTTCTTGCAAAACATTGTTTCACGTGTTTTGTACACTTTTTGGTTGTTTCCAGTGGAGGATAGGAATCGAATGTTTTAACTCCGTTTGGACCAGACAAACATATGCTAATATGCTAAATTTCTTTAATTCTCTGACTGGATAGTCCTCTGGTTCAAATTGGTAAGACTTTCTGGATAAGTCAGGATATGAAGTTGCGGGGTGGTGGGAAAGGACAATAGAGTACCAGGAATTTCATACATTAGAAGAACACAAGAAGGTAAGACACACGGTGTGGTATCCCAAATAAACAGAACTCAAGAGATATTTTTCTCATGTGTACATATTTTAATTAAGCATTTGGTGACATTGGTTTTAATACAGAAGGAATCACAAATATGATCTGTAATTTGAATGTGGAAAAGCATTTTATGGATATTTGATGAGAAAAGGTATCAAGGTATTTCCAAGGTAGAAATAGCACAAAATAAGGAACCAATATACTTGATTTCTGATATGCCAGTCTTTCAAAAATCTCTTCATTGGAGGTGGGGAGACATAATTTCTTCAGCCCTAAATTTCAGGTATGGTGGGTAGAATGATGAACCTGATGATTGATTATCCAATAGCCTGTATAGCTCAGGTTTCTATTAATATAACTCTCAGTTACACTTTATGGGTGATAATAATGCCAATGTATAGTGCACAAGATTTAAAAATACTTGTCACAACAGGTGGGACTGCACTGGTTAATTGAGTCGTAATGGCTAAAACAGTTTAATTTGAACCTTAACTTAAAATAATCAGCGGAGTCGGAACCAAACCGTCTGTGAGCCCCCATGTAAGCAGCGTGATGGATATTCTTCTTGTCATACCTCAGTTTTGAGTCAGCATAAATATGTGAAAGAGGAACCAAACCTGGAAAATTCTCCTTATTGTAGGAATGTCCTGAAATTATGGCAGTTAGGTCCTGTTGCACTTCCCAGGGTCCAAATTATTTATGCCCACTCTCCATTCAATCAGAATTTATTGTTGACATGTATAAATTTCATGGATATTAAATATTAGAAAAAATAATAAGTCCAATTTCAACTTTTTAAAACAAAAATGTACATTTAAATGTCCAGTTAAAACATAATATACTTTAAATAATAATTTGCACTTTAAAATTTTATTTACTATCTATTTCTCTGGTAACTGAATATTGGTTAAATTCTTATATACACATAGTATTATAAACAAAAAAGAAAATTAAATATCTTTGATCATATTAGCACCTGATTTGACTATTACATAGGCAGTCAAATTCATTTGTACATTTTTATGTAATTAGAAGTCTTGAGAATATAACTTTATAAGCTTTTTTTATCATTAAATTTTAAGGTTATATATTGTTACGTTTCCCACACGGTTGTATGCTGTTGCAACTCTTCGCAATGTAATTTTTAATGAATAATATTCCAACTAGTTGATACACTGTTAATTATATAACCATCTGCCAATGTTTAGTATTGACTTCTTTTCAAATTTTTATTGTTGCATATAACATTAAAGTGAGTATCTTTATGTCATTTAATTTCCTTAAAATTAGTTGCCAGCACTTTCTGTTCTTTGTCCAATAACTAGTATAACATCAACAGTGTCAACAACATCATCACATTACATTATATATAGAACCCTTGACTTAACCAGTCTTATCTTCTGGATTTCTCTCCCTTGACTTGGTGTTCCAGTCACATCAGACTCTTCACTGTTCCCTGAATGTAGTGCTGCACCTGGTGAAAGCACACTTTGCAATAGTGAAAAACAAGACCTGCCTATCATCTCCTATCTGTCTAATGCAACAAGAGATAATGTTGAATGAGAAAAATAAATGAGTTTAAAAATAATTCATATTCTAATAGCATTTATGTAAATTAAATACTTCTTAGAGATTACTTTTTATCGCAAGGAAGAACTGTTAAGAAAAATTATTGTAAACTTAGAAATAAGTCAAAAGGATGACAGTGTGACCTGCATTGCCATGCTATGCTAATAAAACTTCTCAAAAATCTGCTGGCTCTAGGGACATGTGCTTCTGTTTGAATTATCATTGATTAGCAGCAGACAAATTTCAACTCTTTAGAGTTAGATGTTAATTTGTAGGCAATTAATTAGATTCAAATATTTTTTTCCTGTAAGATGAACTAGTTTTGTATTTAGTTTAGTAATCTTACTTCAGCATTATTTTTTTCTTTTGCTGAACTTATAGATATAAAATACATATATATATTCTGCTTACTATATTGCTTTGAAAAAGATTTGTTATCCCACTAATTTCCTCATTAAGAGATCAATGAGGCAAATACAATTTTAACATATGTTTATTAAAACATACATAAAAAGATATATAAAATATACACAAAAATAGTACCACCAATTAACATATTAAATATACATATAACTTAAGAATATGCATATTTATAAAATATATAAAATATTATATTAATAATATGGTTTTGCTGAGGGTTGGAAATAGAAAACATAAAATGTTAATAAAATATTATCCTACAGGGTACTAATTCTACAAAAGAGTTCCACGGAATAATAATTCCAAAAAGTAAAATACCAAGTTACAAAGTTCAAAAATGATTTATATCTTATAGCACTAGTTTGGAGTTTCTAAAACAGCTTGCATGTCAGAAGAATAACTGTATTCAAAATAATTGTATTAAAAATAGCTGTTTAATTTTGTCTCATAGAATATTTTCAAAACAATTTAGTTCAGGACATTTTTGTTTGTTTTAACTAAAAATTCCTTAATGTAATATTTTTAGGCACTTTATGTTGGGAAACAATGCAGTGATAAATCATTTAATCATTTTAGCATGGAAGTGGGTATGATATTTATTTTTAAAATGTATATTTAAATATTCCATTTCCAGTAATGGGGAAGTAGCTTGAATCATACTAACACTCCTGCAGGAAAAAACTATAAAGTCTGGACAAAACATTTTATCCAATTATTTAAATGCAAGCATAGAACGAAAGCAAGCAGAAACCAGAGGGGGTCAACCTATATCAGGTGGTATGCTCAGGTGTATGACTTCTTGCCTGATGGCACTGCCAATTGCCTTAGAATGTGTGGGGTTACTAGAACTCAAGGAGAAAATCATAGCTTTACTGGCTTGAGGGGTCATGAGGCATAGTTTGTGGCTTCCAGAGCAGCTGGAAAATAAGGAGAAAAATCTTGAAAAGGAGAGAGCCACATTGAAATCTGTGTAAATATTTCACCCAATTCCTTAGCATATGCATGGGAGAGACACCAACCAAGTAGCATAGTAAAAAGCAACAACTAGAAGTCTGAATAATTGAACAGAGATTTCAACTGCTGCCTACCTTAGGAGAAACACAGGAGATTGAATTCGAGTTCACCCAAGCTAACTGCCTGCTAAAACAAAAGTCAAAATGATGGATTAATGAATTAATGGGTTAATGCATTAATGGGTTTTCATGGGAGTGGAATTGGTGGCTTTATAAGAAGAGGAAGAGACACCTGAGCAATCACATTAACACTGTCCACCCCCTTGCCATCTGATACCCTGCACCCCCTCGGAACTCTTCAGATCCCCACCGGCAAGAAGGCTCTCACCAGATGTGGTGCCTTTATCTTGGACTTCTTAACCTCCATAACTGTAAGAAATAAATTCTTTTTCTTTGTAAGTCATCCAGTTTCAGGTGTTACGTCATAAACAACAGAAAATGGACTAAGATATTGCATTTCTTTAGTCCCTATATTTTCAAAAAAAGTCTGTTTACTGCTTTTTTACTTTAGTGATAGCTTGGCTGTAGATAAAACACTTAGACCCACTGCTTCAATACTGAGAAGTGTGTGTTGCCCTGCCTTTTCTCTCTTTAGAAGTGATTTGACATTTTGCCGGGAGACCTATTGATTTCTTTCCTTCTTTTAGGGACCCAGTATTATTTGTAGAGTAAGTCTTCTCTAGACTCTTTGACTGTTGAAGTTTTCCTTATACCTAATGGGACCTTTGATTTGTAAAGCAAGGTTTTTTTTTTTTAATTTCAAAAAATTAATCATTAATAAAACTATCTTGTTCCTTTTACTATAAGTCTGTTCTCTTCAGGAAAGCAAGATATACTTTCTGTTGTCACTTCTTTCTGTGCCCCACCATTCCTCCTTTAAATTGATCTTCTTTCTCTTTTATTTTCCCATTATTTTCCTCATGCTATTTTCCATGTTCTTGATTATGCTTTCAGTGATGACTCTTTCCCCCCTTTTTCCCCTGCTAATGTGATTCCATTTTTAAAGCAAGTACATTTTATCCCTTTTATTTTTCTCCCTGAGCTTTGGGGAGCTAAACGTTTATCTTCTTTTTACATCTCTTATTTGAGAGCTTACATGTGTTACTTGAATTCTTTTTTTTCCCCCAAGGCAATGGTTTCTCTAGTTTCTTGATTTTTAATTTTTTTTCTGAAATTTCAATGTTTCAAACAAACTGTTTTAATTTACAAAAAGCTTCTGGTATGTGCTTTTCAGATGACTAGACATATACTTCTTTTTTTCCTTTTACCCTGAGTGTGATGGGCCTAACATCATCCATTCTGGGATTTTTACTAACGTCTAAATGGAGACTGTTCTAGATGTGGAACAGATACAGGAGTTCAATGGTGGGGAACAGGAATACTAGGGTATCTTAGATCTTCCTCAATTGCTTGTGAATACACTTTCATTCATGTTTTTCCAGATGCAAGCCCTGCTTCAGGCTAGCAAGAATTCCTCCTGGCTTGCAGTAAGGCCACTCATACAATAGGTATTTTATGTGGTGATTTGGCATTGGCTTATCATCAACTGACCAAGATCAGAAAACTCAGAACTTCCTGACTGTCATGTATTGTCCTATATTTTGCCACAATATTAGCCTAGGTTTTATAAAGATGTTCTATCTGCAGGTTTTAGTGTTTATTCCTTTGCTTCGTCTGCCAATGTGGGCTTGCTTTTCTAATCAAGGAATAAATGATTTGGTATTCATTCCTATAGCATTCATTCAATAAATGTTTGTTAAGCATAGATTGTCACTCTCGGTGCAAAAAGGCCATAGCAACTTGCTGGCACAGTCAGAACTTGCTTCCCTTGCCCAGCCTACTCCTCATCCCATGGCCAGCTTTGTACTTGTGGAGGATTTGGTTAGGATGCATTCCAGGGGAAGGTCATCATCAATTCAAAATCCATCAGGTAAGATTGAGCTTGTTGTGTACAAAGACCAGCATAAAAGACCACCAAGATAGGAGCAATGGAATGTGTTCTCTACTAGTTGAAATCTGCTGAGTCCTGTTGTGTGTCCTGTCTTGGCTTCTTCTGTCAGCCAAGTCTGAATTTCACTATCCTCAGCAACTCTGCACTGTGGTTTATACCAGTGTCTGTTTTCTGACTTTCTTTTTTGTTAAAAGCTGTAGTCTCTGATCTACTGCCCAGCCTTTTCCCTGCAAGCAGGTGTCGCTCCCTGATTCTGATCCAAACAAAGTCTGAAGCCTCTTCTTTACACGATTCCTTTTCCACTGCTATATCTTTTGAAGAAAAGAAGAAATGAAAGATTTTTTTATTGTGGTGGTTTGTTTTTGTTTTTCAACCAACAGTTTCATGTGATCCTCAGGAAAGGAGAAAATGTCAGGTTGACCCCCTGCCTCTAGATTTTAAAGCAGTAATTTACCTTGGAATTTACTGCTTTTCTGAGTTTGATCATGGCAATGTAGCAGAGCTAATCAGATTTGGTGGTGCCAACTCATGCTAATGAATCTCACACAATTTATAAAAGCTGAATGCTGTTTTACTAAATTTCACTAAGAATTATGACTGTAAAGGGACACAATGTTCACATCTTCTTAGTTGGTGCAATTTTTTTTTCTTGTGAGCAGGCTACACAGGAAGACAATTTATTAGAACATAATTTGGTGCACATGAATCAGAGTAAAATGAGGACGTGTAATGTCAAGAACATTTAGTGGTGTTAGACCTAATGCCTTGATTCTTCCATCTCTACAGTAGGACCCAATCTGTCAGGAAGACAGAATGCTTATAATAGCCTGAGGATTCCAGCATGGTCAGAGCTGGAACAATCTTAGCCAACAATTGCATCTAATTCTTTTTACCCATACTTCTTCAGCTGGAAAAAGAACAAAGCACATTTTAAAAATTTGATGCATATACTTTTTTTTTTCTTTTTTCCAAGCATGTGGCAAGATTGCACTTCCCTATCCCGTTGAAGTTAAGCATTATCATATGATTTGCTTTGGCCAATTAGTTGAGAGTGAAAGCCATTAAGAGCCGGCATGTGGTCTGCAACATTCCCTTTATCTTGCCAAAGTAATTAGTGAGGACTCCATTAGCCTATCTCTAAGTGAAGACGACTTGGAGAAGAGCCACTGTCAATTCAAAATTATAAGCAAGACATAAAACTTTGTTGTTTTAAATCACTAATATTTGGGGATTATTGTACCATGTACATTATTGTACCATATTGTGTCATGGCACAATATGACTCATGCTGACTGATACAGCTACAAGTACTTTGACATAGGAAGTGGACTAAACAACTTTAAATTTGCGGTATTAGTTTAATGGGTTATATGGTAGATAGCAAGGACAATTTATTATAGACTGGAAGGGTGTGGATCCTTGTTATGTAGTTGCTAAATACTTGGTAAAAGGGACAACTACAGTAACTTAGCGGGCAGAGTGAGGCGTTCATATAGGCTGTAGACATCCAAATTTAAGTATAAAAAGAGAAGCAAGGGGAAGAGAAAGCAAAAAATATTCAGAGTGAGAATTGTGACTCAAAAGAAACTTGGGTGTGCCCATTGCTCATGGAGCTGACTGCAGTAAAATAGAGAAGCCAAAAATATGTTTGAGAGAATTGTGCTGTCAAAAGAATCAACAGTCTGAACTAAAATATACCATGAGTGAGACTTAAAAAGATCCTAGGGCTCCTAACCATCTACAGGCAAGAAGTGAGCTGAGAGAGTTGCTCAGGTTCCAAGATGAACATCTTGCTGATGTCCAATTCAGATATAGCCAAGGAGGCTTATATAAAAAAGAAGAATCGCACAGAGTGTGGATCCAGGAGAAAATTGGAAAAGTTAGTTATTCTCAAGAAGGAGAATCAGGGCCTATTAAAAAATTATTCCTCACCAACTTTTGGGGGGGAAATCCTCACAGTGTCTTTTCAGAAGTTTTTTAGGATTTCTAGAGACAAGCCTCTGTTATGTGGGACCAGTGTATACTGTGTGATTCCCATTCTTCCTCTTTAGAATATTTAATGCAGTTGTCTGTTCTGATTTCATTATTGTATTTTGGATTTTGGAAGAATTCATAGGTCTTCAAATCAAGCAGATCCACTTTCACACCTAATATCAAGATACTGCACAAACCCATCCATATTCCTTGAAATGCCGGGTTATGAAATTGATTCCATGCCTAGAAAGGACTTTTGCATTGCTTCCCTTGGTGGAGGGGGAGGGCATATTTTGTATGTGGGAAAAAGAGAGAATGAATGTTTTCTTACTAGAAGTGTGGAGTATGGTAGTCATTAGAGCCCTTTACCAATCTTTTAGTTCTTCCCTTTCTGCAAACCGAAAAGATCTGCAATACCTTTGTCCTTCAATGATAGCTATGGCCACTTGGCTTGGCTTTGGCTAATAAAATATGAGTAGGTATAATTTTTGTGATTTCCAGAAAAAAGTCTTTAATAGCCAGTGCATGCTTTGTTGTGCTACCCTCTCTCTGGTGATTAGTAATGTCCCAGATGGTGGGAGCTCTCATCTTGAGCCCCTGTGTGACTGATGTGAGATGAATATGTGGTATAAATAATAAATAAAATGAGAATGTATTAGCCACTTAAATTCTGAAAGTGTTTTTACTGTGACACATAATACATCTTAAATGATACAACTGCAAAATAGATAAAATGAAAGAAAATAAATATTATAGCCCATTTTCCTTGTGAGTTTTAGAATCCTAAGCAAGATATTAGCAAGGAAATTCAGTAATCACCAAAAATGCTCTGAAATAACTTATATGCACCTCAGGAATGCAGTGATGTTTTAATATAAGAAAATATTTAAATGTAATTCACTGACTTAATAGATTGTAGAAAAAAGCCATGTGCTCATCTCAATAGATATAGCAAAGAGAATCAGTAAAATTCAAGACTCATTCACAGTAAAATTCTGAATAAATTAGAAATAAAAAAAGAACTTAATCTGATACAAGATAACAAAAAAATCATACGGTATGCACTGTGATAAATGTGGAAACACTGGAATTACTCCCATTAGCTTTAGGAACAAGGCAGGGATTCCCACTTCCATTTAACACTGCATTAGAAGTCCTAGACTATGAAATAAGATTAAAATAAATTAAAGGATAAATATTGGGAAGGAAGAAATTAATTATACATAATTAATGTACAATTAAGGTATATTTCAGAGATATATTGCAAACCAAAGAAGAAATTCAGGCCTAGTTAATGAGTCTGGTGTCTATCCACATGAAAAAAAAGTGAAAATAGATCTTGCAGCATGGCATAATGGTATAATGAAACATCAAACCCAAAGGGATACAACCATTTAATACCAAAAACATAATTTAGCGCATCTAGAAGATAATGCATGAACTAAGAATAGGGAAATGTATTAAAGAAGGTATAAAGGTATTATCTGTAAGTGAAATAATTTATAATTTAGACCACAGTAAAACTAAGCACTTCTCTTAATGAAAAATCGTCTTATAGAAAGACAAAATTGCAAAATGCAAACTAAAAAAACCTATTCTCATATGTAACATTGTTACACAATCAGTATAAAAAATAATAACAATAAAAACTCCAAACTAAGAAGAAGAAGAAAAGTTAAATTATAAATATGGACAATGGACATAAGTAAATAAAATACAAAGAAAAACTCATATAACCAATAAACTTGAGAAGAAAATTTATAGTTTCTGGAAACTCAGTAATCTAGAAATACAGATTCAATGCAATCCCTATTAAAATACCAACATCATTTTTTGCAGATCTAGAAAAAATAATTCTACACCTCATATAGAACCAGAGAAGACCCCAGCAACCTTAAGCAAAAAGAACAAATTGGGAGGCATCAATTTACCAGACTTCAATCTATACTACAAGGCTGTAGTAACTAACAGCATGGTACTGGCACAAGAACAGAGATATAGACCAATGGAATAGGACTAAGAACGCAGATATAAAACTATCCTCATATAGCCATCTGACCTCTGACAAAGCAGACAAAAACATACACTGGGGAAAAGAAACCCTGTTCAGTAAATGGTGCTGGGAAGATTGGATAGCCACATGTAGAAGTCTGAAACAGGATCCGCACTTCTCACCACTCACAAAAATTAATTGATAATGGATAATAGACTTAAACCTAAGGCATGAAACCATAAGAATTCTGGAAAAAATGCTGGAAAAACTCTTATGGACAATGGCCTAGGCAAAGAATTTATGAAGAAGACCCAAAAGCAATCACAGCAACAACAAAAATAAATAAATGGGACCTGATGAAATTAAAAAGTTTCTACACAGCCAAGGAAATAATCATTAGAGCGAATAAACAACCTACAGAATGGAAGAAAATATTTGCATGCTATACATCCGATAAAGGGCTGATAACTAGAATCTATATAGAACTCAGGAAAATCAGCAAGAAAAAAATCAAACAACCTCATTAAAAAATGGGCAAAAGACATGAATAGAAACTTTTCAAAAGAAGGTAGACTAATGGCCAACAAACATACCAAAAAAATGCTCAACGTCTCTAATCATCATGGAAATGTGAATCAAAACCACAATGAGATATCACTTAACTCCAGTGAGAATGGCTTTTATCAAAAAGTCCCGGAGAGATAGGAACACTCATACACTGCTGGTGGGCCTACAAACTAGTACAACCTCTATGGAAAGTAGTCTGGAGATACGTCAAAGAACTAAAAGTAGAACTACCATTTGATCCAGCAATTCCACTACTTGACATCTACCCTAAGGAAAAAAAAACATTCTATAAAAAAGACATCTGCACTCGAATGTTTATGGCAGCACAATTCACAATTGCAAAGATGTGGAAACAACCCAAGTATCCATCAAGACATGAGTGGATTGATAAAACGTGGTGTATGTATACTATGGAGTACAACTTAGCCATAAAAAAAGTGGTAAACTAATACCTCTTATATTAACCTGGATGGAACTGGAGACCATTCTTCTGAGTGAAGTATCACAACAATGGAAAGACAAACACCACTTGTAGTCACCATTAAGTTGAAATTAATTGATCAACATGTATGTGTATATATGGAAATAACATTCATTGGAGATCAAGCAGGTGGGAAGGAGGAGGTAGGCATGGGTAAATTCACACCTGAGGTTTACAACGCACACTGTCTGGGAGATAGGCACACTTATAACTTTGACTCAAAGGGTACAAAAGCAATTTATGTAACCAAAACTTTTGTACCCCCACAATTTTCTGCAATTAAAAAAAAGAAATTCAAATCACCAACTCTATTCTCTATAAAATACTATTTACAACCAATTGTTGTCAAAAATTAAGATGTGTGAAAGTTCCACATATTAAAAAGTGAGTAAATGAAATCTCCTTAGACATTAGTGGTGACAGTGTCAATTATTATGAACCACTTTGAAAAACTTGTTTGTATTGCCTTTTAAAGTTGAACATACACCTATCCTGTGACTCAGCATTTCTACTGTGTGTCTACCCAAGAGACTTTTAGCATATGTGTACAAGGATATGTGTATAAGAATTCATAGTTGCCTTACTCATAATAACGAAAGCCTAGTAAAGAGAAATTCCAATTGAGAGAAAATGAATATAAGTTTGATATGGTCCCCCAATAGAATATTATACAGCATTGGCAATGAATAAACTCCAATTACATAAAATAACACAGATGAATTTTAGTTATAGAATGCTGAGTGAAAAAAAGTAAGCTTTAGAAAACATATAATATGATGTATTTTATGAAAAGTTCCAAAATAGCAATAAAATATGTATATGTGAATTATGATATAAGAAGGGATAAAAGATAATTCACTCAAAATTTAGGTTGAAGGATATATAGGAGATGTGTTTTGGAAGGAGCACATAGGAGATGTTGGTTATTGATAACATCTTAGTTCTTAATTTGGGCAGTGTATTTATAGATTTTCACTATTAATAAATGATAATCAAAATAATAAAAATAGAATGAAGAAATCTATTAATAGACCATTAACAGTAGACATGGAATAAGGAATATATTTGATCTAAGTCTGTGTTTCTGTTTGTGCATTTTTGTTTAAAAAAGTAATTATATATATAATAATATATACATACATTAATATATATATAGTATTCAATATTTACAAGGCTTCAAACACCTCTCCTCATTCCCCTCTCAACTGCCCATCACCCCCCAAACAATACTCAGGTGTCTTTTCTGTAGCCTTTTACCCATTATCCATCTTCATTTCTGCTTTCAAAATCGTGTTGCAATCTCCTGTTGTTTATCTCTCCTTCCATTCTCTTTGTGTTTCTGCGTTAATATATTTTTTTAAAAAGATCCTTCTACTATTCTTTTATTGGGATTTTCAGAAGGTAACACAACCTCCTATCTCTATTCTGTGATTTTTTTTTTTAAACATATAAATCTAAAGCATGTTAAAGCAACCCCAAGCCAGTCTGGGTTGAGGGAGCTTGGAATATATCCTTCATAGCCTTTTCTTATCCTGTGTGTGTGTGTGTGTGTGTGTATTTGTTTAAAATATGGATGATCGCATAAATGAGTAAATAAACTTTATTCTATAAGAGGAAAAAAGAAAACTAATGGATTATCTGATGCATTTTTGACAAATTGAGAAGAAATTTATGATTCTGTTCAATTTGGGTGTTGCATTAAAAATATATACAAAAATACCAAAAGAATAAATAGGAAAATAGAAAACTGTGCAATGAAAAGATGAAAGATATAATAAACCACCTGGCTCAACTATGAAGAACATTAGCATGGTTATAATATTACTAATACTGAATGACTGTAAACAGTATTTTGATAAAATCATATTTTTCAAGGGGAGTCACTGTGAGTGTGTGTTTTGGTTGACATAAAGGAGATAAATTCTCATTTTCCATTATAGGAGATAAATGGAAAATCAGACATATGGGTTATTTGAAAATAAGAATTTAATTACTCGAAGGTCCTGTAAGTTCTCTCAAGAAGTAGAATATTTTAGCATGTGGGGAAAGCCTGAGAAAACTGATATTTGTTTTAATGTCTAATATATTTATATTTTTATTTTATTAAAACCTCCACTTACATCTTACAATGGGTTGAGAGCCAGAATCTCTTTTAGAGATTTTTTAGGTCTCAGGAAGTCCCTCTTTTTCACGGTTTTGAAAAAACTTACACAGTCACCTAACATATAGCCTGTAGTGGTCATACCTTTTCTTCCTGAATATATACATAAAATTGCAACAGTTATTTATTGACCAATTGGGATCAAGGGACAGTGCAAGGTGTACATTTTGAGATATGGATATAAAATGATTATGAGATATAAAAATAAGGCTATAAATAAACCTCAAATAAATTCAGATTTAACCAACTAGCCACAGATACACAGAAATAGATTCATGTACAAATACAATATAAACAACTAAATGTCACAAAATACAAAGTGTTTTTACTTATCTTTTATTTACAACTATATTATATAAGTGTAAAAAGAAACTAGAGAGAAGCTTGAAAAACCATAGAGAACTTAAACATATATATGTATATATTTTTAGACATAACTATATGCACACAAAGAGAAAGAGAGCCATTCTTACTCACAAACATCCACACACATATGTGTCGGCATATTAATTTATATATACACACATCTGTGTGTATATAAATATACATATATTCCTGAGAATAGGCCCACATACAAATATATGCATAGTTTATGTGCATTGATACTCAGTTGAGAAAATAGAGTTATTTTGTAGTACATATAGTTTTTTTTTTTTTTTGAGACAGAGTCTCACCTTTGTCTTCCGGGCTAGAGTGCTGTGGCATCAATCTAGCTCACAGCAACCTCAAACTCCTGGGCTCAAGCGATCCTCCTGCCTCAGCCTCCCAAGTAGCTGGAACTAGCTGGGACTACAGGTGCGCACCACCACACCCGGCTGATTTTTTCTATATTTAGTAGAGATGGGGTTTCACTCTTGCTCAGGCTGGTCTCAAATTCCTGACCTCAAGCAATCCTCCTGCCTTGGCCTCTCAGAGTGCTAGAATTACAGGCGTGAGTGAGCTACTGCACCCAGCCCAGTACATATATATTTAAAGTTATATTCAGACTTGCAGACAGATGGACAGACACTCATTTTTAACTCCCACATACAATTGAATATATGTATAAATACCACTAGGTTAATAAACATACAAATACACAAGTACAGAAATGTAAATAGTGTTCTGTCTTCAAAACTATTAAAATCTGAATACTCATGAATACAGAATTACAGAATGATAACTAGGCATAGGTGGATTGATCAATCAATGGAAAGAACAAATATATACACAAAAGAGCAGTAGGGTAAGAAGAAATGGAATTAGAAATATGTATAAAAATAATACTGACATTAAAATGTTTAAGGTAACATCATAAATTCGAAGTGTTCTGTGTACAAATAATCTTACATCTCTGGACATATTAATGTATTCCTTTTTCTCTATTTCTATTTTTTTTACCTTATAAAAATGTGTGATCCCCAATATGGGAAGTTGTGAAATAACAATCATCACTTCAAGGATGGTATTTGGCATAAGAATGGTGTTGTTCAGCACTGGGATTTCCATCAAAAGGATTAACCTAACAGAGTAGAACTTAGAAAAACCAAAGTGTGAATTTTCAGTACTAAAAGGTCTAAGTCTAGGACCAAAGGTCTAAGGCAGAAATAATCAGAAATCTCCAGGGAACACTTTTTGTTCTTGTTGTTATTTATGGTGCATTTTTACTGACTCTTATCAACATATTGCTCCTCTGTTCTTTTTGCTGTCTTGACAGAGAATATCTACAATTGTTTGTAATGTACGCATTTCCCCACATACGTGATGTGCCTTACAAACATGCTTACACTGGAGTAAGGGTCTTGTATCCATAGTCCTATCGTGTAGTCTCAAAATAATAATTGTTCTCTGTTTCTTAATCCATAATGTTTGAAGAGGAATTGATCTAAAAATGTGCTTTTTAAATTCAGTATTAAAAATTTCACAAGGTATTGGTGCCCTGAATTATCTAGACTACTTTCTCTCTGAAACACTTCCAGAGGGAGAGTAGACATAAACCTAGCACCCGTGTTATGAATTATGATGCATTTTCACCAGAAATAATATTATGACTGTACTTAGAAGTTATTTAAGTTTAAGAAACTAATATGTGCATTTCAGATAAATCAGCTGTTTTCAATGGGGATAACATCAATTCTTACAGGATACTTTGTTGGAGTAATTTTCGTTGTCATTGTATTTTAAGTGCTACTGGCATTTAGAAATATTTAAGAACATTAGACTGTTAGCCATTCAAATATTTAAAAAAATCTGCTGTTAATAAAAAGCAACTCTATGTAAATAGAAAAACTTCTACAAGACTGTTCAATATTTTAGAAAAATAATACTACTGACATAAATATTATTTATGGTATTTGGCTCACTAATACATACCCCTGTATTACCCAATATTTTTGACTAGTTAATTCAATGATTTCACGTATGACTGCGCTGTTTCATTACGTCTTTCAGTGTAGTTGATCCTGACTTTACATTACAAAATACAAATTATTTTATTATGAATTACTTTCCTTTGGATAGACTCCCATTATCTAAAGATAGTATTAGTTTTTCAAAAATGGTAATCATTTCAATTTGTTAAAACCAACCAAATATATTTAAATACATCAACTCATAATACAGTTAAAAAATCTAATTGATTACCTTTGGCAGGTAATAGGGAAATAATTCATTATCTTGAAAACGGTACAGAAAGCAAAACAATAAAGCATTTATCTTGCCTTCTCTATATGAACTACATCATTGTGTAAACAAATAGATTAGTTCTACTTGTAGCTCTTTGAGATATCCCCATATTACTTTCCACAAAGGTTGTACTAGTTTGCAGTCCCACCAGCAGTGTGTGAGTGTTCCTACCTCTCCACATCCACGCCAACATTTATTGTTTTGGTACTAGTTGATAAAGGCCATTCTCACTGGAGTTAAGTGATATCTCATTGTAGTTTTGATTTATATTTCCATGGTGATTAGAGATGTTGAGCATTTTTTCATGTGTTCGTTGGCCATTAGTCTATCTTCTTTTGAAAAGTTTCCATTAATGTTCTTTGCCCACTTTTTGATAGGGTTGTTTAATTTTTTCTAGCTGATTTTTCTGACATCTATATAGATTCTAGTTATCAGCCCTTTATCACATGTGTAACATGCAAATATTTTCTCCCATTCTATAGGTTGTCTGTTTGCTCTCGTGATAGTTTCCTTGGCTCTGTAGAAGCTTTTTAATTTCATCAGGTCCCATTTATTTATTTTTGTTGTTGCTCTGATTGCCTTTGGGGTCTTCTTCATAAATTCTTTGCCTAGGCCAATGTCTATAAGAGTTTTTCCAACATTTTCTTGTAGAATTCTTATAGTTTCACGCCTTAGGTTTAAGTCTGTTATCCACCGTAAGTTGATTTTTGTGAGAGGTGAAAGGTGTGGATCCTGTTTCAGTCTTCTACATGTGGCTATCCAATTTTCCCAGCACGATTTATTAAATAAAGATTCTTTTCCCCAGTGTATGTTTCTGTCTGCTTTGTCAAAGATTAGATGGCTATATGAGGATGGTTTTATATCTGGGTTCTCAGTTCTGTTCCATTGGTCTATGTCTCTGTTCTTGTGCCAGCACCATGCTGTTTTAGTTACTATAGCTTTGTAGTATAGGTTGAAGTCTGGTAAAGTGATGCCTCCCAATTTGTTCTTTTTGCTTAAGATTGCTTTTGCTATATGCGTTCTTTTCTACCATTTGATCCAGCAATCCCATTACTGGGCATCTACCCGAAAGAACAAAAGATATTCTATAAAAAAGACATCTACACTAGAATGGTTATAGCAGCACAAATCACAATTACAAAGATGTGGAGACAACCCAATTAATAAAATGTGGTATATGTATACCATAGAGTTCTACTCAGCCACAAAAAACAATGGTGATATAGCACTTCTTGTATTATCTGTATAGAGTTGGAACCCATTCTACTAAGTGAAGTATCCCAAGAATGAAAAAACAAGCACCACATGTACTCACCATCAAATTGGTATTAACTGATCAACACTTACGTGCACATATAGTAATAACATTCATTGGGTGTTGGGCAGACGGGAGGAGGTAGGAGGGGATGGGTATATACACACCTAATGGGTATGGTGTGCACCGTCTGAGGGATGGACACACTTGAAGCTCTGACTCACGTGGGGCAAAAGAAATATATATAACCTAAACACATGTACCCCCATAATATGCTGAAATGAAAAAAAAATTAAAAAATAGTAGATTGGGGTAAACACGGCTTTGTAAAAGTATTTTAAATAAAAATATTTTAAATAAACATCATAAAATACTATTCAGCCATAAAAAGAGAAAATCCTGTCATCTGCAGCAATGTGAATGAACCTGGAAGACAATATATTAAGTGAAATAAGCCAGGAAGAGAAAGACAAATATTACAGAAACTCACTCCTATGTGGAATGTAAAATGCTGATCTCATAGAAGAAAAGAGAGTAGAATGGTGGTTACTGAAGGCTTGGGTGGTAAGGAGGGATGGGGATGGGGAGATATTTTCAAAGGATACATAGATAGGAAGGATGATTTCAAGAGATCTATTGTACAGCATGATGATTACACAGTAGATAATGATACTTTGTATTATTGAAAAATGTGACAAATTGCATTTGTTAATTAGTTTTAACTATTCCACTATATATGTGCGTGTATATATACATATATATATACTTTAAAAATCATGTTGTATATAAGAAATACATACAATTTTATGTTAAAGAAATTTTAAAAAATAATAAAATTGCAGTATTACTATTTTCTGACCCCAGCGAATTATTGTATTTAACCACTGAAACTCAACAGCAGCTAGTATCATAAAAACAGAACAACCCCAAACAGAGCACAACACATATGTCTTGACAAAGTTATTGAATATAAACATGATCAAGCGTCTAGATCTAACTGCCAATTTAAAATTTAGAGGGCTGAAAACATGTGAAGGTGCATTATAATTTAGCAACAATCTCAATCAAAATCTCTGAAAAATTTTGGAAGAAATTATGAAGATTTTTGCAATTATGATATAAAAATTCAAAGGACAAAGAATAGGTAGAACAATTCTTAAAAAGAAGGGTGGAGAACTTATACTATCTGATTTCAAGATTTACTGTAAGGCTAGAGTAATCAAGGTACATAAATCAATAGAATAGAATTTATATCTCAAAAACAGACTCTGTCATATATTTTCAGTTGACTTCCACAAATTTTGCAGGGGGGAAAGAATTGTGTTTCCAACAAATAATGCTGGAAATACTGAATATCCACCAAGGTATAAACGCATAGGAACATTGTGTAGCATATGTACCATATAACAAAGTAGTCACACAAATAATAGACATACATTTAAAGTTAAAACTGTCAAATTTCTAGAAGTGAAGATGGTAAGGAAATTACTGCTACCTTGGGATGAACAAATCTTTCTCAGATATTAAATTAAAAGCACAAATCACTAAAACAATTGATAATTTGGACTTCAACAAAATTGAAACTTCTGAACTTCCAAAAGCATTGTTAAGAAATTCAAAACAGCAAAGCACAGACTGGGAGAAAATATCCATAATAATTATATCTGACTTGTATCCAGAATATATAAAGAAGTTTCAAAACTCAGTAAAGGAGTATAAATACATCCAGCAACAACAAAACATTGGACAAAGATTTGCACAGATGCTTCACTAAAGAAAATGCAAATAGTTAACAGGCAAAAGATGCTTCACATCTTTAGTTATTAGATAAATATAAGTTAAAACCACAATAAAATAAGATTGCACACTCAATAAAATGGCTATCATTAAAAACACTGACAATGTCAAGTGTTGGAGAGGAACTGGTGCTGCTGAAACTCTCATAAATTGTCAGTGGAAATACAAAACATTGCAGCTGTTATGGAAAATACGCAATTTCTTATAAAGTGAAGCATGTACTTTCCATACAACCTAGAAACCCTACTCCTAAATATTTATTGAAGTGAACTAAATCATATGTCTACACAAAGACTTGTTCACAACTATTCGTAGCAACTTTAATAATTATAGTCACAAACTGGGAAAAAACAAATAAACCCAAATTTCCACAAACAGGTAAATCGTAAGCAAATTGTGATATATCATATATTGCAATATTACTCAATAATGGATGACATTGGAACAAAAAAAATGGAACAAATTATTGATACAGTCACTTGGATGAGTTTCAAAACATCATGCTCTGTTAGAGAAGCTAGACATAAAACAGTTTAAATTATTTCCAATTATATGAAATAATTGAAAAGACAAAAACTCATTTACAGTGATAGAAAGCTGATCAGTGGTTGCCTTGGGCTGTTGGTAGGAGTGGGGATGACGGTCAGGGAACAACAAGGAACTTTTTGGAGCCTCAGTGCATTTCATTTTAAAATAATTTAACTTTAAAACTATTAGAGCAGGAAAATAATTCAGCTATTTTTTTCTGGATGTCACAAATACGTTGTGACTTTGGATCAAATTTTTAAAAAAATGTCAACCAAAAATCATTGAATGCTTAATATTTATCAGCTGCTGAGCTAATGACTTAGGTAATTTTATTTTGTCCTCATAATAACCTTTTGAGTTTGGTAGCATTATCCTCATTTTACATTTAAGGAAATTGCAGCTCATTAATATTAAATAGCCTGGCCAAGTTCCCTCAGCTAGTAAACATAAGAACTTGGAATCAGTTCTATTATCTGTACAGTTTCAGAGAGCCTGAGTTTAATCATCAGCTCCTTGGTCTTCTGATTCTTAACATTGAACTTATACATCTTATTTCCTTGCATAGACCTTAAGGAATCACAATAGGTTGTTACATTTTTAGTTTAGTTTGTTTGTTTTCTACACATCCATTCAATAAAAGATACTGTGAGGGTCTTAAAATCATGGAAGGGAAAGGATAATGTACAAGAATAGTAATTGTACAAAGGAGCTGGATACTTAAGTTATTTTTCTATATTTTATATATTTATAGCAATATTGCTACATTACTTTTATGAGGTATTTGTTCTTTTAAAACAAGAAAATATTGAGGACTTGTTACACCTATGCTTAGCATCATTTTTCCTGTATCTATTCCAGGATCTACACTTCTTAGTTATGTAACAGCACTTTGATGTGGAAAGCCCAAGCCAAGAAAATGATTTTACTGTCTCAGAAAGGTAGCACACTACTTACAGGTAGTTTAGTAATTCAGTTATGTCTATGGATAGGAACAATCCGATACCAATAGCATACTGTTGTTGATTTGCATGTTTGTCCTCATATGTAACATCTACTTATCATCAATGTTTCCTTAAAGTTTATGGGTTTTTTTTTGTTTGTTTTTCATTGCCCACAATATTTCTACACACTGACATGGTCTCTGCCTTCACATTACCAACCCATGGTCAAACATAGTTTGAAATCTGACTCAAAACTCATCACCTTCCAAAAGATTTCTCCAATTAACCTCTCCTTTCTGGATCATTTATTCAACATGACCCAGGATTTAAGAAATAGTCCTTACTTATGCTTAATTTATGCTACATTTTGACATACCTTCTGATATTTTTTAATGTTGAGTATTTGTGTTGCCTTTTGGTGCTATACTATTAGGATTCAATAAACAATTAACTACTCAATCATTGCTGAAATAATATATCTCTATCTACCAGAAATAGTGTGTATATAAGATATATAGTGTGCATATAAGATATATACACACTATTCCTGAAATATATAAATATATACTATTTTTGATATATATAATTATTATAATAAATATATATGTACACACTATTTCTTATACACACACACACATATATCTTGTTTGGAAAGAGCTAGTGTAACTTTTTGTCTTCTATGTCCCTGAAAATGTGTGCTATTAAACTGTACATTTTGCTGAACTCAGTCTATACACAGATAGTTAGATTTCTTCAGCAACATTGTCTAATTTTCCTTTCTTTCCTTGTCACCTCTTGATCTGTGATGGATGGCTGGGTTTTGCTTTCTTAAATCCCAAATCACAACAGAAAGTATTGCACCACTACACTGCCAAATGCCTCAGTTCTCAATGCCATTATAAATATTTCATAACTTCCTACGTGTATACACACTTCTACTCCCTATCTTATTTTAGCAACCTCTAAAATGTCCGCACGATTCTCTTTGGGGCAATTTCTCTCCCACTTTCAATTTTCAATCCTACTGTCTACCTACATATTATGAGATTTTTTTTTTTCCCCCAGAAAATTGCTTCTGTGTAGAAGATCCTGCTATCTTGGCTAAAATGATCAGAAAGTACAAACCTCAATCTAGTCCTTTCTAAAGGGAGATCTAATTATCCAGCTGGCACTAAAGAATACAAACATTTTCTCTATGGACAGTGCTTATCTGTTTTTGTGCAAGTACATCACTTTGGAAAGCTACTTTCTCAGCTAATCTGTAGCTGTCATGGAAATGTAATTGTCCCCTTCTCCAAACCAATAAGAGGCACCTGGTAAGACTGTCTTATGCACCCATGCATTCAAGTCTAACCGTTTCCATGGAAACCTATAAAACCCCAAGTGCAAAGTTCCCAACATCTTGCCACATTTCCCTTTTCTTTATGCTGCTCTCCCTCTCCACTACTTTAGTGCCCTTGCATGCGATTACAGTGCTTTGCAACAACTCTGTAATAGACTTCTTTTCCATTCTGGCCCTTGTCAATGATTCATTCTTGCCATGTTAGAGGACAGAGACTGGGGCTTACTGTGTAATAGCATGTATGCATTTGTTCAGCATCCTCACTACTTAGTCCAGTGCCTTAGAGTTAATGTGCATTCAAAGCATATTCCTTGAGTTTCTTTGGATTAAGGACTTACTGTCTTAGTCGGGTTCACTTCTGTAATATCTAAAACATGCTCATTAAGAACTTCTTCAGCAGAATGGCTGGAAAGATAAAAAGAGCCTGCTGACCGAATAGGCTTTTTAAACCACCAATTAGGTATTTCCCAACTAAACTTGATTTTTCAGCCCTCTCTCATATCTTAAAATCTTTAAAGTCTGTATAATCCAGAAACGAATGAAAATGAATTAATATTCATTGAGCAACTATTAAATATCAAACCTTTAATTTTCATTTCCTTTTGAATTAAGTATTATTATCCATAATTTACAGATAATAAACTCAAGATCAGAGAATTAAAGAATTTTTCAGAGATCACACAGCTAGTAAATGTTAGCGTCCTATTTAAACCAATATACCAGATGTTCCCCTTGTGTCCTTTTAGGCATACTTTTATGAATTTAAACATTGGGATATTCAATCTTAAAATAATGCAGGACAATTATAATAGTGTAGCACCTCCCTGTGAGTCAGACATCAAGAACTCACAATTATGTAAAACATTGTCCAATAAGAATAATTTAAAGGCAAAACAATGAAATGATTAAAAAGAAAATAAAAACCACTAATCACAGTGGAAAAAACAGTTGTTGAAAATTCTATGCATTACCTGTGTTGAACTTGGTATCATTGGTTTGGACTATTATGTCTAATAAGGAAGTCAATGGCACACACTGAAAACGGGGAGTATCCAGACTACTAAAATAGAGAAGTCAGAGGGGGAATAATAGTTGACTGAAGAACTAGAAATGCATATCATCCTAGATGTTTTAGATTAGGGAAGAAGAACTCTAAATGGTTCAAAAGTCTTGAAAGTCATCATTTCATTATGATAAAGTATAAGCAATATTTATAATAATGATTCCGAATTATTCCAAAATGGATACTCTAAGTAGCAATGATTATATCATAACACATGAAAGTGTTAAGTAGAAATAAATATTCCAATAGAAGTTTCCTTTCTGGCTTCACTTTTTGTCAACTGTTTATTATGTCTGTGTTAAAGGTCACACTTGTAGCAGACACTGGGGACATAACAATGAACAAAACAAACACAATTCCTGCTGCATAGAGATTGGACTTCTAATCGAGAAAATAGATATTAAAGAATACATTACTAAAATAAATATAAAATTACAGTAACTTCCATGAAGGGAAGCTACAGGGCATTATGAGAGACTGTAAATTAGTTTGGGAGTTTAGGGAATTTAAACTGAGACTTTAAGGATGTGTCAAATTTAATAAAGAACATACCATGGGGAAAGATCTTTAGGCAGAAGGAACAGTATGTGTAACAAATCTGAATTTGGAAAGAGGTGTGAAAAGATAGGTGTATAAAAAGCAAAATAAACCCTTCAAAAAGTGGACAAAAGACATGCACAGATTTTTTTCGAAAGAAGGTGTACAAATGGCCAAGAAACATATGAAAATATGCTCAACATCACTAATCACAAAGGAATTGCAAATTAAAACCACAATGAGATACTACCTTACCCTGGTCAGAATTGCCATTGTTAAAAAGTCAAAAAACAATAGATGTTGGCACAGATGCAGTGAAAAGGGAAAGCTTATATACTGTTGGTGGGAATGTAAATTAGTACAACCTCTATGGAAAACAGTATGGAGATTCCTCAAAGAACTAAAAGTAGACCTACCGTTTGATCCAGCAATCCGACTACTGGGTTTCTACCCAAAGGAAAAGAAGTCATTTTATAGTGGAGTACAACTCAGCCATAAAAAGGAATGAAATAATGTCTTTTGCAGCAACTCAAATGGAACTGGAGACCATTATTCTAAGTGAAGTATCTCAGCAATGGAAAAAGAAAGACCACATGTTCTCACTTATAAGTGGGAGGTAAATGAGGAGTATATATGGCCATAAAGTGGGATAATGGACATTGAAAACTAAAAAGGGGGAAGGGTGGGAGGGGATGAGGTATAAAATTCCATCTATGGGTACAATGTACACTATTCTGGTGACAGGTACGCTAAAAGCCTTCAGCATTATATAATTCATCCATGTAACAAAAATTTCTTGTACCCGCTAAGTCTATTGAAATAAAAAAATAAAGTGATGTGAAATAAAATTTACCACCCCTATATTCTTCAAAAAATGAGGTGATACTATGAATTGATTCCATTATTTGTGTTGCCTAAACTTAATTAAATCTATTTAAATTAAGTGAAAGACTTAATTAACAGTAAATGATACAAATCATTGTATTCTAGAAATTAAGACTCTAGAAAAATAAGATTGAAGGGGAGAATGCCTCTGGAATATTTGTTGGTCTTCCCTTCCCTTGGATTAGGAAGTGCAATGCAAATGTATCTGTTTCAAAGACTGAATAATTATCTTTAAAATTAAAGGTGTTAAAGGTGGCAGATGTTCCTCCAGCAACTCTTATGTTTCCTTTAATTTCTATTCTGTCCAGAATCTTTTTGATGTTTGTACTAGAAAGTCATTGGTGAATCTCTCTCTCTCTCTCTCTCTCATACACACACACACGCACACATACATGCAGACTCTTTGTTGGCAACCATTTGCCAGGCAGTGCAGAAATTATCCCTCTCCCACCTTCAGAGACATGTTTTCTAGGTGTCAGTTTTATTTCCTAAACCATAAGATCTGGGTATTAAACGTTTATGAGGTACAGCACATATAATCATGTAATTTGGGTTTTGGTTTACTTAACCTGATGACCTCCTTAAATACTCATGCTGGCACAGATTTTGTGATAGCACATTTGCAAATGATTAGGGTTAAGATACGTAGAAGAAAGTGGTGAGTATAGAACTTTGAGCTTTATTCTATTCAGAGATGAAATAGGCTGAAAGATATTATTAAAAACATTTTCAAAGATTCACTGATAAAAGAAGCTATAGAGAATATCCTGGGACATTTAAAAGAGATTATATTGTATTTGAGGTAGACTAACATATAAGAATAACAATAACAAATAGGAGGAGTTAAATGACAGTGCACAAGAATGCATGTAATACTGGCAAAGTATGATCAGGGTTCAAGCATTTCTAACTCATTGCATCTATGAGAGAAGACACAGACTAACTATATTGATACTAAAAAAGCTAACATAATTTGAGATGTTTCAAAGATACAAAAAATAATAGGAGAATGTTATGAACACTTTTCTGCCAACAAATTAAAAATCTTTGAGAAAATGGACAATTCATGAGAAATATTTTTCATCAAAACTAATTCAATAATCTAAATAACAAATCAATATTTTTAAATAATTCCTGTCCATACTTCACAATCTTTTCAATACTTCTGGTTTTTGCAACATGCCTGAGTACACTGATCAAACATCTTACTAGAGATAAACTTAAAAATATAATTTTTAATGCATCAGTGAGCTAAAACATTGGTGAGAAGCCAAAAACTAAGAGCAAAAACCTCTTGGACAAATAAGGAACAGAAATTCACATTTATCTTCAAAGTATATGCCATGCCTTATGAACTTGTTTCAGTTGTTATGATACTAAATTATTGGGAAACAATGGAGAAATTCATAGTCTATTTAGGTGGATGTTCTAATATTTAGGTGGATATTCTAAATAAAACTGGAACCTGAAACTACTACACTCTCGGAGTAAGTGTAAATGAACTTGACTCCTCAGAGGACTTCAGGGGAAATGAATGCCAAAATTCTTGGCAGTTAGTGGAGTAGAAAATGTATTATCCCTGAAAATTAACAATTACACAGATTTTCAGCTAGAATTCCCACTATCTGTGGATCCTTGGAAAATCCTCAAGGTAAGAATTTAGGTAAAAATCCTCTCTAGATGAAGTTTCCCATGATTTTCAAAGTATTCCCACAAAGAACCTTTGAAAAATATGTCCATATAGTCAAAAATTACAAAATGTGTGAGGAAAATATAGTATAAGCAAAATCCGGCAAAAAAAAAAAAAAAAACAGACTCAGAAGTCAGACTTGCATATTGGAATACTCAGACATGAAATATCATATACATATGCTTAAAGTATTTAGTTAAATGTAAAAAGTGTCAAAATCTGAATAAGTATCAATAGACTGTAAAATAAACAAATTCAGAATAAATTTTCTATAACTAAAAATGAAGCATAATCATTAAAAGTGCAAGGTTGGAAGATAGATTTTAATAATATAATAGACACAACTAAAGAGAGAAGTAGTAAAATAGAAGACAGGTGTTTAGAAATTATCTAAAAATCAGCCCTGAGATACAAAGAGATGTAAAATAAGAATGAAAATAATAAAGTGACATGGGGTATAGTGAGATCTATTAATATTAGGTTGATTTGACATTTGATATTGGAATACATTCTTAAATGTAGTTATGTTATACATCATTTTAATGCGCATTTCTCGCTTTATGTTTTTTGTTAATGACGTTACTTGTTTATATGTATTTTATACTATGGAAATGATGTTAGACAAAAAGCAAATTCGAGCAGTTTTCTTATTTGAGTTCAAAATGGGTGGTAAAGCAGCAGAGACTACTTGCAACATTAACAACACATTTAGCCCAGGAGCTACTAATGAACATACAGTACAGTGGTGGTTCAAGAAGCAAAGGAGACAAGAGTCTTGAAGATGAGGAGTGCAGTAGCCAGCCATAAGAAGTTGAAAACGACCGGTTGAGAGCAATTATCAAAGCTGATCCTCTTAAAACTACATGAGAAGTTGCCAAAGACCTCAGTGTTGACCATTCTGTGGTCTTTCAGCATTTGAAGCAAATTGGAAAGATGAAAAAGCTCAATAAGCGGGTGCCTCATGAGCTGACTGAAAATAAAAAAAAAAAAAACCCATTGTTTTGAAGTATTGCTTTCTCTTATTGTACCCAACAACAAGGAACCATTTCTCTACTGGATTGTTATGTGTGACGAAAAGTGGATTTTATACAACAACCAGCAGTGACCAGCTCAGTGGTTGGACTGAGAAGAAGCACTTCCCAAAGCCAAACTTGCACCACAAAAAGGTCATGTTGCCTGTTTGGTGGTCTGCTGCTGGTCTGATCCACTAAGCTTTCTAAATCCTGGTGAAACCATCACATCTGAGAAGTATACTCAGCAAATCAATGAGATGCACTGAAAACTGCAACACCTGTAGCTAGCATTGGTCAACAGAAAGGGCCCAATTTTTGTCCATGACAGCGCCCTACCGCACCTCTCACAACCATTGCTTCAAAAGTTGAATGAATTGGACTACGATGTTTTGCCTCATTCGCCATATTCACCTGACCTCTCGCCAACTTACTCCCACTTCTTCAAGCATCTCAACAACTTTTTGCAGGGAAAATGCTTCCACAACCAGCAGGATGCAGAAAATGCTTTCCAAGAGTTCGTGAATCCTGAAGCACGAATTTTTATGTTACAGAAATAAACTTATTTTTCTTTGGCAAAAATGTGTTGATTGTAATGGTTCCTATTTTGATTAATAAAGGTGTGTTTGAGCCTAGTTATAATGATTTAAAATTCACAGTCCAAAACTGCAATTATTTTTGCACCCACCCAATAATATGTCGCTTTATTATTTGTCCTATGAGAACTCTTGCATATATACACAAGAGGTATGCCCATGAATTTTCACAAACCATATTTTGCATAACAAAAATGGAAGCAATTCTGAATTTCATCAATAGTATAGCAGCTTAAAATCATGTTATATTCATAAATAATATGAAAATGAGTAATAATGAACATGAAACATGTTTGTTAGAGCAAGATTGCTGTTGTCATTGTGGCCTGTCAGGTATTGCCAAGGGAGTGAATTTCAACAGCTTCTGGTTAAAGAACCAGCTTCTACATAGACATTAGTTGGTGGAGAAATGAAAGAGGAAAATAACACAAATATGCCTATACTAATTTACTTAAATATGCAGGACACTAACTTAGAGAAACAACAGAAAGTAACATCCTAGAGAAACCCAAATTTACACTTATAGATACCCATCCTTATTAAATACAATAGCAACAATGACAAGATGCCCTTCTTTACTTCCCCATTATTTCTTCCAGTGGCTCCTCCTGGCTTTACACCACTACCTGCATGGTTCCATGGCCCCACTCACTTTCATGACTAAATTAGGCTCAATAATTCCCTTTCTTGCCCTACCGTATCATTATATCTTTAGATTTTTTTTTTTTGGTGTGTGCTAACTGGTTTTCTTCCAAGTATGTGTAAGCCAAATTATACTTCTGTAATACAAATTATGCAAAAAATCAAATGTTTATCTTCCAAGATGTTGTGCAGACACTGGTTGCTATTAAATTGCCCTATATATATTTTTCACTGCTTTTGCTTTTTTTGTGTGTGCAAATATTTCCCTCATTTGTTTTATCGTCAATTTTACCAATATGCCATTTTATCACACAACATTTATACAAATATTTGCTACTTTTCATGTTTACATATTATCTCTTAATGTCTTAATATGAAAAATGGGAATTTAGAAGTCTTTTTTCTGTCTTCTCAATGTAGGTAGCCAATCCTTTGGTTAAATCAATATTTGCTGTTTATATTTAAATAGCACATAGCTTTCAGCTTCTCTCATCAACTAGATCTTTTTGTTTTTCCTTCCCATCTTCCAAAGGAACACAAAGTTTATGCAAGGAAGAAGAACCATAACTCATGATACGGAATGTGTCATTTATTACAGGGATTTGTGAGAGTTGCTGAAGATGTCTATGGAAGGCTGTTGCCTTTTCATCTCATGGTTGTGCTGAATCACTGAAGGTCAGAAGGATTTGCAGTTTGAAGAAATGCTAAACGAGAAGCAGAAGATAGGACAAACCAGAAGATGAAAGATTAAAAAAAAAATATGTACGCTGTAAGAACAAACTGGATCTCATGAAGACAACCTGAAACTTGCCTCTGACTCAAATCACTCCTGCATCAGTGACCCAGCTCCCACAGAATAGTTGGCACCTTTTGCCATGTGCGGAAGAAGTGACTGGAGAATTGGAAGGAGGAGACCTGACAGAAACTGGTAGCTGTGGCCCATCTACTAAGAACAGCCAGCAGACCAGTGGCAACATATATGAGTTGCAGTTGGACTTAAGGCCCCACAATGACCAACTCCGGCTCAGGGAGTTCTGGGAGAGAGCAGGGAATTCTGGGAAACATCCTTCCAACTTAGCTTTATTGACAGTATAAAGCCACCACAGATACTCAGAAAAATCAAAAACAAAAATTACTGGATTCATGAAACAAAAACACACTGTAGGAAGAAAAGTAAATTCAAATAATTTATTTGTTTTAGTTTTCAAAATTGATGTTTACTTACAATTATACTACATCTGAATTTGGCCCAACCACATTTTAGTGCTCATTAGCAACATATGGCTAGTGGGAACCATAATAAACAGACCACCAAAGAATTTATTTAATAAAAAGAACTTTAGAAAAATAAAACTGCAGGTTTTTATAATTCAATAGATTATTTATAAATTTTAGATGTGAAACTCTCCAATAGAATGGAACAAAAAGATAGAAGAAAAATGGGGAAAAAAAAGGACATTTATAGGATTAAGCTAAGATATCCAAACAATAGGATTTCTAGAGAGAGAACAGAAAATTGGAAAGAAGAAACCCTTTGTTTTACAGAGACAAGAAGCCACTGACTACATTGATGTTCAAAGGCTTAATTCGTCTGCAGAGACAGGGAGCTTTGAGTACAAGAAATCTGATAAATTATAGAAATACAACATAACTCTCATTTAGTATAACCTAAAAAAATTTCGAAGAGTCATAACTTTTGCCAGCTTCTCACTTGGGCCAGAAGATATATTCCTCTAGTATGGAAACTTCCCCTTAAGAAGACAGGTGCCATAATAATGAAGTCAGTTTAAATGTGAGAGTCACAGTATGTGTGGAACCAGCCATGTAAGACTGAGCTACAGCAATTAAACTTGGGGATAGAGAAAACTATGGACATGCAGGGTCCCTTGTATAAGCCCATTAGAACCTTTGCTCTGGATCTTAGTATCTTAGGAACCACTGCCCTTCACTAACCTCAGCATCTCTGAGGATTTCTGCCACTTGCTCCATTTCGTGTATTTCACAGCAAGCACCTAAGTTTGATTCCAGTGCCCTTAAAGTATATTCTTTTTAAGTGGTGTTTTTCAGACTAACTTCCTAAGTCTTCTGTAGGTTCCTTGGAGCTCCATCACCAATACCCAGTGAACCAGGCCTCTCCTATTTTCAGAGCATGTGATGACTAGTCTACTTCAGGAATTTAACTTCTTGACTCATTACTAGAATTTTATGTGAACTCTTGATATTAAGAGTTATATGTCAGAATTTAGGATATGTAGCTCATAAATTCGATGTCTGAATTCTTATAGTATTTCATATATGTTAATGGCTACTAAATGCTGGTCCCTTGGTCAGTAAAAAAAATATGTCAAAGGTTTCAAGGGAAATGAGAACAAAAATGATCTTTAGTTTTCCATAAATTAAATTAATCAAATTTAAAGATTTTGAAATCATACCTTTTTCAATGTTGTTATAAATTTTCCTTCACTTTATGAAATGATAAAAGAAGTGGCTGTTGTTGTTTTATTTGAAATTATCTTTTGTAGCCAAATAAACATTTGACTGCCAAAGAAGAAAAATAAATTGGCTATCTTGTATTTTTATGCAACTATAGAATTGAAAACCCTAGTGACAGTTGATCCAACTCACCATGCCAGGAAAAGCCATCTCTCCCAGTATATTACATTGCAAAACTGACTGTATTTCTTTCTAAAACCACATTAATTATCTTAATATAAATCAAAATCTGAAACGCAATTGACTGGGGAAATGTATATATATACACACATGCGCATACACACACACCAACCAGGATTTTGATGGGACTTCTCATTTCTTAGCTTAAAAAATCTATAAAAATTTCTAACTTAATTCACTCTGTGTTTTGTCTCATTAGTTACATGTTTGAAAGGTAAGGAAAGCCACACAGAAATCCAGCTATCAAGATCTGCCTCTGCCTCTCCACCAGCCTTAATTCATGACACTCTTTCTCATACTTACAAAGCAGCAACGATGTGAAATTCCTTTCATGTTCTTGAATATACTAATGTCTGTCCCACTCCAGAGTCATCAAAGGGTTGTTTACTTTTTATTTAATGTAAACCATACTTTTTTTTCAAAATTGTATACACACTTTTTAGCAGCTTGCCTGTTTCATGGTAGGCATATCTTATGTATTTCTTAGATGAATAAATGAATTTGTGGTATATGTCAATATATAAGTGAGACAACAGATTAGAGGAAAAGTAAGAATGATGTTTCAACAGTGTAAAATAGGAAGAGATGAAATTATAGGATTATTTCCCTGTGTAAATAAGGATACAAAATATTATTTACTCTTGACTAAGATAGCTATTACTATATTTAGGCCCTTGGAAGATATGGCAACAGATGGACTTTTTCCTCCATATTTACATATTCTGCCCAAAACCCTTTTAGCTTGTTGGAATTTGTTTCAAGAATTCCAGTTTTCCAGCAGTGATTTTCCAAGCCCACAGTTTCTACTCACACACGTTATAAATACTTTTAATGCCAAGCTCTAGCCCCGAGCTGGATGACAATTTTACATCTCTAATTCTGAGTCAGATGGAGGCATTTCACACGCCTGTGTGGCAGCAGTGGGTGTCCAAGCTGTTTAGCTTGCTGATCCTTCAGCATTTATTGTCTTATGGAAACTTTGAAAAGCATAAAAATGCTAAGAAAGCTAACCTTTAGGTCTAGCATGGTGATTTCTAACCCCAGATCTGACAATCATTCATGGGAAAGATTATAGTATGAATTGCTAGCGGCTTTAAAAAGATTCAAAACTTGATGAGTCCCTAAACCTTTTTCCTGGTTTCATGATGAGAAAGACAAGAGGGCATGTTTCTGGGAGAAATTTCACAGCACCCCTAAAGTGCCAACACTTTAATTAGGACAATATTTCAAGTGTCAATAGATATGACTACTAAATAAAGCCAGATGATGAGCTGGTGGAGGTGAGAAAGTCCTTGAAGGCACTTTAAGCTCTCTGGAGAATAAAGAAATGTGTAATGTATATCATAAAAGAGAACAATAATTACATATAATTTATGCCTCCAGATCTCAGCATAATCAAATGTCATTTTATTTGTCTCACTAATGGACTTCTGTTTTGCTTTCAATGATAGGGTTGACAGTGCATTACATTTCTTTACAGACAGTGAAATGTTTGGCTTCTTTCCTTTTCACATGACTTCTTTTTCTACTGTATCTTATGCTGAATTTAGGTCTAGTCTATATGCATGGCAGAAATGTGCTGTTTGCTGTATCTGGAATAGCCTTTCTTTCCTCACTGCTGCTTCATCAGGCTAACTCTTACATATTCTTTGGGACTCAGCTGAAATCTCCACAAAGTCTTTTTATGATCCAAGAATCCTGGAATTGCTATCCTATCTCAAAATGCTGTAACCCCCATGTTTCTTCATTTCCTACCACTTGTATAGTGGGCTTCCCTATTTATTTCTGAGTTTATATCAGGAAGCTATAAGCCTGTATATTGTTGTAGTTATAAGCTTGGGCTCCAGAGTCAAAATATAACTGTATTGTTAGCTTTGCAGCTAACTAGCTCTGTGACCGTGGGGAAGTTATTTAACCTCTCTGTGCATTCATTTTTTTTTAATTTGTTAAATGGAAATGATAACAGTGACTGATTCGTAAGATTACCATGACAATAAAATGAGGTAATGCATACAAAGAACGTAGTTAGCATGGTGCTTGTTTGAGTAAACTGCCTGAAGTATTTTTACTATTTTTAATATGTATCATTATTTTCCGTGATGACAAGGAATTATATTTTCTATCTAGTACCATAGCAGAAGCTGAAAAATAGTTAATAAATAATTAAGGAACATTTCTTGTTCCTTCCTCCTTTCTTGTTCCTGTTCTTGCCAAGAAAGTAATTGTATTTATTTTTTGAAGAAAGTCATTTAAAATTTTTTTTATTTATTTTTTTATTTTTTATTTTTTTATTTTATTTTATTTTTTTTTATTTCAGCAAATTATGGGTGTACAGATGTTTAGGTTACGTGTGTTGCCCTTGTTTCCCCCCCCCCCGAAGTCCGTGTTTCAAATATGTCCATCCTTCGGGTAGTGCGCATTGCACTTCTTGTGTATACAAATACCCGTCCCCTCCTCTCTCCTCCCCCTCCTCCCGCCACCCTTCCTGTGGTACAGATGATTAGGTTAGGTGTGTAAGAGACTTATACAGGGAGAACTACGAAACACTAAAAATTTTTTTAAAAAGCCTAAACTTAAAGCAAAAAAACTAACAAAACTCTTCTCTTCTGCTCCCACTAAGTGGGAGAGTAAAATGGTATCTTTAGAGAGGTAAGACACTGGAGTTAAATAGATGTATTTTGCATTAATCTCAATGTATCAAAGACCATTCTCACACAAATTTATAACAAAAGACCCTCATTGCAGAGGTCTGTTTTTAGGTCATTATAGTGGCAATATCTGGTTGGGTTTGAATTACTCATGCATTCTAAAATATCACATATACCCACATTCAAATATGCAGATAGTATTTTAAAGTATTCAATATTTTAGATTTTCTAGTTTCCACTTTTGTTGCATGAATAAATCATCTCTCCTTACTGTGAGAATCTGCTTGTCTATGATAGGCAGGATATGCAGAGGTTCTGACAGTCATTACCTTAGAGGTTGTTTATAAATCAGGGATTGCTCTCCCAGTTTGGATACTACTGTGGAAGTGTCATACCTATCTGGGAGGAAAATTGTTTCCCAGCAAAACAGAAACAAGAAGAAAATAAGATTTCCTACAGTCTCCCTTGTTGTCAGTATTTTAGATCTCCTATTGCTTATTACCTTAAGTCTCAAGCTCACCACCTGGTTTTCAAAGTCATAATGATAGTGAAAATTATTATACCTTGCATTTATATACTTCTTTGTAATTTACAAAATGTTTTAACAGCAACCAATTCATTACTCCTGGCATTTTCCGGTATGGTTGAGGAAAAACCAGCAGAGAGATGCAAACTTTGTGTGGATTATTGACTCATCCAGAATGATTTTGAATGTATCACAATGTGGCACAATTAGGCTCTGAAAATGTTGGTTAACTGTTGAGACAGATAATGTTGTTCACTATAACAGACAATGTTCTACTTTGGAAGACTCACAGAAAAAACTTCCTACTATCATAATCTAGGGAATAACTGTGCTTCTCTTGAGCACCTTAATCATATGGACATTGTATAGTACAGAACTGATTTGATGCCCTTTTATATATTAACTGACAAAGTGATTAAATACAATTTTGTTGAAAAGAAGTAGAAAGGACACAAGATTACATTAGCCTCATTCTTGGCTACCTTATATGTCTGTGTGCTTTTTTCCCTTTGTCTACTTCAAATTTATGGTATCTTGCCATATTTATGTGTCACTGTAAACTATTTTAAATTCTTTTTTAAATAAAACAAGGTATACATTATTAAAATGTTTTCACATATAATATTCTATTTGATTCTCATATGAGTCCTCTGAAAAAGCCACATTACTAATCCAATTTTAACTATCCATCCATATTTCTCACTATTTTCCCTAAAAACATTTAGACATTTTCTATGAAAGTTTGAGGCTGACAGAGAGCTGTGATTGGGATTCTGTGCTCTGCAACCCTGGATCCTGCTTTGTATAATAGATCCCAAATGTAGGCTTATGCAAGTAGGCAGCCTGGAATCTATGCCAGGACTGTGTCTCTCTAGCACTGATTAATTTCTGTGCCTAAAAGCCATGTGTTCATTATGGATGATAAGCTTGTTGCACAAACACAAGCCAACCACACTGAGTAAGTTTGGCATTTGTTCTGTACAAACCCCAGTGAGAAGGATATTTGCCAAAAGGAAAGAAAAAATTCCTGCCAATTTAGGCATGAATGAAATGTTTTGAGGCATCTTTAGACTTTTACATACTAAAAAGAAAAAAACATACGTTTTATAAAGCTGATTTGCAACTTATTCAACCAAACATGTCACACTGAAGAATCCCAGATTCTAGACTTTGGAAGTGGTCTAGACATGTCCTTAGCAGCAGATGCACATAAATAAAAGTAAATATAAAATTGCTAAAAATCAAAACATGCTATTGTACTAATTCTGCTCAAAATACTTATATACAAAAGAAGTAATGTCACTGTTTTGCGGTGTACCAAAATGTGATTTTTGTGTTTGTAATTATGGAAGCCTGAAAATTACCAAATCAGTCTTCTCTTTCTCCTCCAGTAAAAAAAAAAAAAAAAGAGCAAAGCATAAAAAGCAAAGGAAAAAGAAGAAAGAAAATCTGTGAAGGAGCACAAATGACCACATGAATAATGCCATTATAGATTGGATAACCTCAATAATCACTCCGTTTTAGTTTTCCTTTTTGTTTTAACATAGGAACAATACCAGCTTTTTATGTTTCAGAAAGAGTTATTTTCATATTTCTGGAAGAGAAAGGTGACGTGAGCCCATGTGTATGTGGTCCACTTGGAAACAGAGTGTAGAGCTGGAAAGAAGCCTGGGATCCTTTACTGGATTCTCCCACCTGGTGCAGAAAGTCTCCCTGCTGCATCTCTGACAGATGGCCACCGAGCCTCTGCGGGGAAACCCCAGCCATGGGAAACTTAGCACGCGCCCACTGCCACCACCACTGTGAGGAAGGAGGCTTGTTCTTCCCTACATGCATGATTGCTAACTTCTTTCTTTGTATTCTTGCTCTTTGGAGCACCAAAGGATAGGCATATCCTTTCTCCTATATGACAATCCTTCAAATAAATGGAAGAGCTTTTGTGATTGTCCTGCTATGATCCCAAGTTAAACCCATTGTTTTCCTCTGTTCTGTATGTGGCATTTCCTCCAGAACCCTCACTAGTCTGGTCACTCTCCCCTGAATAGAATCAACCTGTTCCTGTTTGCTCTAAAATGTAATTCTCCAGTGAGGGTTTGCTCAGTTCAGGCTACAGTGGGACTATGACTTCCTGGTATGAAGTTATACAGTATTTATGAAGGCCTGGCTAAGACTGCATTGGTTTTCAACAGCTACATCACTATCAGTTGCTTTTTTTTTTTTTTTTTTTTGAGACAGAATCTCACTGTGTTGCCCGGGCTAGAGTGCCATGGCATCATCCTAGCTCACAGCAACCTCAAACTCCTGGGCTCAAGCGATCCTCCTGCCTCAGCCTCCCGAGTAGCTGGGACTACAGGCATGCGCCACCATGCCCGGCTAATTTTTTCTATATATTTTTAGTTGTCCAATTAATTTCTTTCTATTTTTAGTAGAGATGGGGTCTCGTTCTTGCTCAGGCTGGTTTCAAACTCCTGAGCTCAAACAATCCACCCGCCTCGGCCTCCCTATTAGTTGCTTTTGTGAGAATTAAGTTACATAAACTCCCCAAAATGTCTAAATTTTTCCATTTAACATGATTTTATCCCATAATAGTTAGTTTTTACCAAATGCTTGATGAGAAAATCACATGCTAAAACTAATAAAATTTATCAGAATTGTATATAAACCAACCCCCGTCCAAAAAAATGCTGGATTTTTGTGCTACAGATACATTATCCAAGCTTTCTTGTAGATAGGTCTTATTTTGGATCATCTTTGTGTGACCCAAATATCTCTAAGTAACTGGGGAGTCTTGAACTGATATCTTACTTGCATGAGGTAGCAACACTCACCCCTGATCACATACATTATGTGTGCAACCAGGATACTGAGAAAGGATATTAATATGAAGATGTTTCCTTTTATTTTTCTTATTTTTTAAGCATTCTCTACCAAATCCTTTTGTTTTCATCCTTTGCAAATCCATTAGCAGCTTCTGTAACCTTTCCTGCCAGTTACTATACATTGAATTTAAAACACCTTTCATACTCCTACTTAAATGTCATCACCTTCTCTCCAGCTAGTGCCAGGAAGGCCACAGCCTGAGGGACTTGGTGCGGGCAGGATGCTCTTTTCCTGAAATCCTTAGGAGGGTCGTGGGGAAGGAGGCAGGGCTGAAGGGTGTTTGGTCTGGCTTGGACACCCCTAGTGTTGAGGGCTGTGACTGGGAAGAATTGAGGAGAGGTGATGCCGCATACATAATTTTCCATGGTTGCCATCCCTCTGCCTAACATTGACTGCCATTTTATGGTCTTAGGAAGCAGAGCAGATATGTCTACATGCTGAATCCTTCATGGAACATTACAGAGTTCTCTTATGTTGTGTGTGGGGTCTCCATCTGGCTCAAACTATTTCACCATTTCTTCTTTGTGGATACCAACACTGGCAGAATGTCTCAGGCCCTCTTATTGGCATGCCCTTACATGACAAACCGTCTTCTTGGTTGTGTTCATAGTACAGCAAATTACTGCTCACTTAAACCATGTTAACTTCATACATCCTTCACGTGCCAAAGAGCAAGCAAGCAGATGTCTACTAATGCCTCTTCTTTTTGCACAGCCATGTTTCTTCAGCTATCTCCTAACCCTGCTTCTAAGGCCATTGAGCAAATATGTTGCCTGATATAGGTCTACCTGGAGAATGAGAAGCTACTGTCACCTTTTTGCAGACATGCTGAATCTTGTAGTCTTGTAGCTTGAAGTCTCAATGAGTGATATTTTTGAAATCTCTTTTCCTTGGCATTGGGAAGGGGAAAGACTCCTTAATTCCCACTGAGAAAGAAGAGAATTGTGTCTTACAACAAGTATCGCATGTGTCATAAGGGCAACGATCTCATGGCTCTTTCTTTTGCATTCCCCTGTTGTCTACATGTAGAGTGAAGAGGGTTGATTAGAGGAATGAAAGTTCTAATTATTAGTGTGGGGTGTGTGTGTGTGTATGTGTGAATGAGAGACAGAGAGAGAGAGAGAGAATGGTGTGTCTCCCTTAATCCTGGGAATTTCTCTCGTGGTTGTAAGGCATGTATCTCTTGATCTTCATCTGTTAATGCTTCTTGATAATTCCAGGGAAATATAAACAGGGAAATGGAAGTCAATCCAAATCTACCTGGTTTCCTGTTTTAATTTATATTTATTATAAGAGTCTTTTTGCAGTTTGTAAAGATATGTAAATTTCCAGTGATTCTGATTTCATGGTCCTGGGTGGGGCCCAGAAATATATAAAGACATATACTCTCAAAATCATACTGGTTGTGGGGCAATCTGAGGAACTGTCCTGACGCCAGCCATTTCTACTATACATCTCAAGGATTCTTGTTAGATGCAGGGAGGCTCTCCTTCAATCTCCTTTGCTATGTCATGAGAATCCAGGCAAAGACTATTCTCTTCTAGGAGCCTCTCAGTCTTTCAAAGGGTACCATTTTTGTTCCAACCATACCACTCATATCTTTCTTCTTGGACTCCCAGAAGAGCAATGCTAGTCTTCCTGCTTGATATACCTTGAGGGTAGTTAATATTGAAAGCCTCTCTAGTGCTTGCTGTCTGAGTGGGAGGAAACAGAAAGGTAGGGCTATAATCACATGAGCAGCAATAACAACAATGGCAATAAAAACATCAATAATAAAAATTTCCCCAATACCTGTCTAACATCTTCCACCATGATGGCCCATCCCCATCTCTATATGTGTATAGATCCCCAATACATATGGTATTAGATAGTTGTTTATTGTCAGCATTCATATAGAGAGGTTTCTTGCTCTGATTTCATTATTTCAGATATCTATGATATCCATATTGATATTAATATTGATATATCTATACCATGAATCTGATGATCCTGTTGCTATTAGCAGCATTGTCTTCTCTTTTAAACCTTTTTACAGAAAAGTACATGCTTTGATAAGAACAGCAATGAGTAATTTTATTAATTGTAAATTATGAAGTAAACTTACCAAGCATAAAACCAGGAGTGGGGACTGGAAGTTAGGGTAAATACAGACTTGACAGTATAAATTTATGAACTTACTGACATCTGCTTTGTATCAATAAATGTACCTTTTAAGTTGGTTATTGGGAAGTACACATGGTGTTATTGCATGTAAAATACTTGGTTGACCAGGCTTAAAGACAGCTAAATCAAGGAAAAACATACATAAGGCAGGGAAGAAAATTGTATGAGATATTTTGAATAAGGAATGCACACTCTTACAGAGTGTAACTATATTTAGCAACATCTTGGCAGGCACTTCTTGATTTCTGATCTATATTGTGTAGGGCTCAGCTCTTTACAAGTGAGTCCTTGGTATCTGGAGAGTTTGAAGTAACAGAAAGAACTAGGAATAATTGCACACATAAAAGCACATCTTATGATATGATTATCTAAGGGATTCAGATGGGGGGTACTACAGTCCATTTAAGTTTATAGAGATTTATAAGACAGTTTATAGAGATTTTAGATAATGGAACAGGAAAGAGGCTCAAAACACTAGCTTTTAGATTCAGGATGTAAAGAAATGTTTATTGGCAAAGATAGTACCATTGCCTGTTGCCCACAAAGAGATTTTGCCCTGCCATCAGATGGGGAAAATAATTTCCTTTTATATTAGATGGCCTGTGCTAAGTGTTTCTTTATCTATTTTATTATTTTTTACTGGAATAGAATCCGTTTCTGGCCAGGAACCTCTCACCACCAGAACTGGTGAGCAGCACGCTGCCCTTCAGGAAGTGCAGTCTCCTTGGGTAACTCCTATGTATGGATGAGGTGCCCTACCTTGACCCCTAAGCCTCTTCTCTGCCCTAATCCTTTTTTGCAGTCCTACCATGTCTTATCCTATGTTCAAAGTCCTCGATTTGAATCTAGGGATCGATTTTTGATGTTCCGATCATTCCAGGAAGCTATCATCTGCCTTCTACTTTGTCAAGATGCCTTTTTTTTTTTTTTTCCTGTAAGAAGAATTTCAAACTATCAGGAAGATGGTAAATTTCCATTAGAGTGAATGATCATCGCCTCCCACACCTCACAACTTTGAAATAGATTTACTCTTTGAGGAAAATTAGCTTGAAGCAATTCAGAAATTGCTGAGACATTTAGGTAGAACTGGTTTTGTTTTTCTTGTACTCTTCAATTGCATTCTCTGCACTCTGATATCATGAACTTCTTTTTGATTTTTAACGTTTGTTTTAAAATATAAGTAGACCTGAAGTTTTGGCTCTAACATCATGCTATGATTAATTTTATGTCTGTTGCCTTATAAAAAGTAAGTGTAGAAACGATAACTTTTAATTTGAGCCTCAAATTACCTTTATTTTAAGGAAAGTTCAAGGCTCTACTGAAATACAGCTTAAATATTTTCTGAATTGAATGTTCAGATTGCTTGGTGAATTTAAACAAAACACCTACATGGCATTAAAGCTAGAGTTTCCTAATTTATAATAAATGCTGATAAAGAAAGGTAAGGAAATTTAAATTTAACAAATATTTAACCTAAAATAATCAGTGTATTTTATTGTTTGAAGAAGGTGTTATTTGGTTAAGGTCAGTTACAGAGTTGATTGAGTGTTACTTTAGCTTGAGGCACAAATTCACACAGACAAATACGAAATAATGTAGAGTATCATCTCTTTTATACCAACCATTCATTTCATTGTCTCATTGAAGCAAATTCTATCTACATTCCATATGAGATGGGAATTCTTTATTTTTCATTTCACTGAATAGATGGCATCTTCCTAAGTAACTTTGCATTTTCTTCCCCACCCATCATCCTCAGTGGGTGAAGGAGAAGGAAGTCCATCTCTATTCTTTTCTGAACTGCTGATCATTTAAAAAGCTAAAAAGTGATGCTTTTATAAGTTGAATAATAAAGAACAATTCCTGCATTTGCTAGCAAGGCCTGGGGTGTTGTGGATAATCGACTGGGCACTGTCTCTTTACTTCTGCCTTCTTTCTCAGAAATGTGCAATTTGATGAAACTTCCTTTCTAATTCAACTGCCATCATCAAAGTTGACAAGAACATATTACCATATCACTTCTTTGCATTAGAAGCAGAGGAAACTTATTGGTGAAAATGCAGCCTCTAGAGCCATGCTGTCATTTATTCCTGAGTACTGAGCAGGCATGAAGGAAACCCCATTTAGGGTTTGATCACCTTCTTGTATTCCAGGCTTGATTTCCTGAGAGGGACTTGTAGGACATGCCCTGCCTTCCCATATTATTCAGTTAGGCTGTCCTGGGAAACCTGAGTGTTGATTGAAGGGGTCAATACAGCCTACTACCCTGAGTATGCTATAAGCAGCTTGAACCCTGACTACACGATCCTTGATCTTTCTTAGCCCTCCCAAACCAATTATTCTCCAAAATAAAAGAAACACCCAGCCCAAAATGTGCCTCCATGTCCAAACTGGACAAAATGGAGTGGTTCTCTAAAGGGCTCTAAAAGTCTTTATAAAAATATGGAAGGTACAAGAGTTGTACACTTTTTATAATCCCCATACTTCCAATTAAGATCCTGTACCAGGTTTTTGACTTTTTATTCCCTGGCAAAGAGGGAAAGAATGGAAGCTAGTCTTTGTGCCATTGCAACTCTCTCTTCCTCTTTTGACACTTTCCATTCTTATTAGCTGGGTTTGTAGATAGTATCCATGACTTGATGTCTAAAAAAGGGAAATGAAGAGTCTTTGGGGACTATTTACTGAATTCCTCAACTGCAGAATCCTATCTAGTGTGGAAGTAAATACTGAATTTTATAAAAAAAAAAAGTTGAGTAAAGTAAATTTAGTTTTAATGACTCAGACATCAAAATCTGTAACATTTATAGTCTATGAGCCACCCTTAGCACTTCATCTCTCAAGAATTCTTTCTTTATTAGGAACATACAAACTATACAGTAGAGTGATGTTTTTCTTATGCCTGGAAGCAAAAAGAACACTTCTATTTTTTCAACTTTCTTGTGCAGATCTCCTGAAAATAACATATTTACAAAAATCAAAATGATGAGTATAAAAGTTTTCATCAAGAAAACAAAGAATAAGAAAAAAATGAAAGAAAAATTATACTTTAAATTGGAAGGTTCCTAAATAACAAGATGATAAATGCTTGAGGTGATGGATACCCCAATTACCTAGATTTGATTATTACACGTTATATACCTGGATCAAAACATTATGTGTTCCCTATAAATATATATAACTATTATGTACCCATAATAATTAAATATTAAAAACTAAAAAAAAGTATTTTTTGCATTCTCTTCTTACTTGTTTGCATCTAATGGCTTATTTCTTAAAAATAGGTACTGGAGGCCCAATAATCACTGCATGAAAAAAGATTGACAAAAGAAAATCTGCTTGAGGCAAAGGCAATTTTAACTTTGTATTTTCATTGATTTGAAAATAGCTCAAAATTACAGTTTTCTGTGGAAATACTAATCAATTACTCATAGACCATTTTGCATGCAGGTAGTGTAACTCTCCAATTAGTGTTTTTGATACCAAATACTGTCATTTAACAAATATTCGAAAATGATTATGTACTGGCATTGTCCTAAGTGGAAAAGCCTTTGAAGACAGTATATTTCACCACCCCTTTGTCATTTATATACCCAATGCTTCTTATACCAGACATAATAATAATGGGGTAATAAACATGATGTTGCATGGATTTGTCCTCCTCTCGTTTTTACTTGGGAGAGGAAGGTGCACGTGTATTAATATTATCTGGCAGTTCCCGGGGAGTCCAATGACCTGGGGTGTTCATTGAAATCTATAGATTCTGGGACAGAACTAGGTATTACCATCTTTTGTTTATGAACTGGATATTATCATTTTTTGAGCTCCAGAGTAGAAAGGAGGTAAGACAACAAGGTGCCTAAGATGAATATTTTGCCTCAGCACAGAGACAGGCTTTTGTACCTTCAAAACTAATGCAGGAAACCTTTTTGATTTTGAGTCATCAGAAACCCAGGAGTGTGTGATGTCTTTATCACCTTAGTTACTGCATGAGTACTGTGTCCTCGAGTCTTTGTGGGCCCGTTCCGCAAGCCTGGCTCCCAGCCCAGGAAAAACAGTGCCCATGATGGGCTGCCTAATGGATTGCCACGGACACAGAGATCCACTCCACAGTCATCCTGGCATAATAGCATAGACGTTAGGGAAATACAGCAGCTTGAGGTCGTAGGAAATAAGAAGAATATCAGGCCCTATTTGAGGATCACTGCACTGGAAAGTAACCAACCTGGCAGAGGACTCAGTAATGGAGACAATGCCAGAAAATTAGAGGATTCTAATGCTTTATGCATGTGTCCTTGCATCCCTTTTATCCCAACTGCAATCCAACTGTTTTTCCTGAGTGAAATATATGTCTGTAGGGGAGGAGTGGGAGAAAGACATTGTATTAGTCAGCTTGATCTGCTATAACAAAATACCACAGAGTGGGTGGCTTGAGCAAGAAAGATTTATTTTCTTATAGTTCTGGAGGCTGGAAATCTGAAAGTGCTCTCATGGCCAGGTTCTGAGGAGGGCATTCTTCCTGGCTTGTAGATGGCTGCCTTCATGCTATGTCCTCACGTGGCTTTTGCTTGGTGTGTGGTGTGTGGAGAGTGAGGGTGGGGAGGGAGAGACACAGAGATAGAAATATATATATATATATATATATATATATGGAGAGATCTTCCTCTTCTTATATGGCCACCAGTCCTATCAATTAGGGCCCCTCACTTTTGATCTCATTTAACCTTAATTATCTCCTAAAGACCCTGTCTGCAAATAAAGTCATATTAGGGGTTAGGGCTTCAACCTATGAATTTTGAGGGGACAAAGTCCATAGCAGACATAATGATTATATAATATTAAGGTAGTAGAAGAAAATATTATGTATCCAGTGGAGAATAAGAAAATAAAATTAATTGAATGAAATGTTAATAAGACCTACTACAATAGTAGTAAGTGTAGTAAATGCAAATGGATTAGCTCAGTAATCAATAGACCGAGAATCTCAGAATTGATTAACACAAACAAAAAAATTTCAACAAAATATTTTATGACACACACCAATACATATAAACACACACACGTGCATGCACATTGATAATATTAATAGAATTATGATAACACATACACCACACAAATATAAACCAGAAGAAATCTGAAGTAGCAATATTAATCTCTAAAAAATAAAGATCTAAGTCAACAAATATCTTAAGTGACAAAGAAGGATGTGCTGTACTAGTACAAGGAGCAATCAGAAAATTACTATATTCGTTAATAATACATGTTCACATGCCCACCTAACAATATAGGTTCAAAATATATAAAGCAATAATTGACCCAACTATAAATTCAAGTTTTCATAAAAAGTTTTATTAAGAAAGACTGTTAAGTCTATGAAATTTGTCTTCAACTTCCACTGATATGATAATTTGCTTTTTCAACATATTTTTTTAACTTTTGAAATTGAGCCATTCTATCATCCCTGGAGTATGTACAATATGTTGATTGTGACATATTACAATTGTGATTTGTGCTGGATTCTTTCTGCTAATATTTTAATTAGAATGCTTGTACATATATTTGCAAATGAGATTTTCTTATGAATAACATTTTATATTAATACCATCTTTATCAGATTTTAATTAAAATGTGATGCTTTCATAAAATAAATTAATCAAGATTGTCATCTTTTTCTATGGTCTATTGTATCAGAATTATCTATTTACCAATGGTTATCTGGGGCTTACTTAGCTGTGAAGCCCTTTGTTTGTGATGCCTTCCTTGACAGATATCTAGATCTTGTTTATACAAAGATAGCATCTATGATATCTTTTTTTCTTGATTTATTTTGAGTCAGTTTTAGAAGTATATATTTTGCTAAGAAATTATTCCTTTCCTCTAGCTTTCAAATTAGTTGCCAACAAGTTGCATATGGTATTCTTTTACACTTCCTTAATTTCTTCTGTATTTCATATTGGTCTCTATTCCCATACCAAATCTTGAGTATTTTTGCCCTTTCTTTCTCTCTTCCTTCCTCCCCCGTCCTTTTTCTCTTCCTTTTCTTCTCTTTCCTCCTTTCCTCCTTATTCAGATATTCTAGGTCTGGATAGTGATGGGTGATTTACAAAGACACCTGCCTGGCCTGAAGGAGCCTGGGGAACAGCTTTTTCTCGTCCTACTGCTTAGCTATCAGGGAACCATAGGGATAAAGCACAGAAGCATCTGCAACTGTGTGTGATTGAGCATTTCAGCTTTCAATGCTTATGAACTTTAGGCACGTACTCAAAGTTCTAAACATATTTAGTCTGTTTAACCTAACATTTCTCATATTGATTTTATTTTACTTAATTTTTCAAGAATGAGCATAAAGTTCTTCAAGGAAGAAAGGGTTCAGATTCCATTGTATTTTTAAATGGTCACAGTTGGCCTTTTTATACAGTAAATTACTTATTCCATCATTATTTGTTGTTTGATGGGCTGTATTCAATATTTGATAGGCTGTATCCCTCCTGCTTCTCACTGCCTTATTTCCCACAGGCAGGAATATGAAAGGAAGACATATTTGTGAACATCTTTTTGGGTTGTGCCATAAGAATAATAACTTAGCAGTATAGAGAATTCTTGTCCACCCTGAAAAGTTTGTAGACTGCCTAATTTTTCTGACATCTAGTGGTCTGATCCTCAGAGTTCTCTGGTATTTCTCCTCTAACCCTATTGGTTTAGATTCCAACATGTCTGATGAACAAAAAAGAGAAGACACAGAAATATTAACTATTATCAATAACATAGGAGACCACCACATATACAGAAATTTTAGATTTAGTTGCACATAAAAATATTATATGCAATGCTATTGCAGCATTTATAAAAAAAAAGAAAATAATTTCCCAGAAAAATATTTACTAAAATTGATCTAGGTAGAAATAGAAAGCTTAAATAGATAAATTTCATATAAGAGATTGGAAATTTTAGTACAATCTCTATGGAAAACAGTATGGAGATTTCTCAAAGAACTAAAAGTAGACCTACCATTCTATTAAGCAGTTCCACTACTGGGGATCTTTCCAAGAGAAAAGAAGTCATTTTATAAAGAAGACACCCACACCCATATGTTTATCACAGCACAATTCACAATTGCAAAGATATGGAACCAACCTAAATGCACACCAACTGATGACTGGACAAAGAATGTCCATGTATTACCACTGGAATACTACTCAGCCACGAAAAGTAATGAAATAATGTCTTCTGTGGCAGCTTGGATGGAACTGGAGACCATTATTCTAAGTGAAGTAACTCAGGGACAAAGAACAATACCATATGTTCTCACTTATAAGTGGGAGCTAAACAATGGGTATACATGGTCAAATAGAATGACTTGATGGATATTAGAGACTTGAAGGGGAGAGGGTGGGAAGGAGATTCAGGATGAAAAATTACCTTTTGGGTACAATGTACACTATTTAGCTGATGGGTATATTAAAAGCCTAGGTGTCTCCACTATACAATTCAGCCATGTAACCAAAGGAAAAAAAAAAACACTTGTACCCCACAAATGCATTAGAAAAAAGATATCCATGCAAAATAGACTTCTTGCCAAAATTATCTCCCAGAAAGTGGAAATTATTTACACTGAATCATGATGCAGTAAAGCTCAATGCTTATGTAAAATAAGAATCTTTGAAATGGAACATCTAGGAGTTTAGAAACCTAATATCCTTCTGTGTGCCTTATCCATAAAGATATTTAAACAAAAAGATTACGAGAGTTAAGGGTCTTTTAATCCACAAGTGTAAGTAAAAAAGCAAGAAAATAAGCTAAATGTTCCTCTGTTGGGTATTTTTTAAGGAAAAAGAGAAATCTAACTTTTACAGTTTGGGATTAATGAGAAATTGTTACTTGGTATTTATTGTTTTCTCTAAAAGCTTTTTCAATTTGTTTTAGATAAAGCTAGGTGATATCAAATTTAATTGTTTTAGTAAATATTAAAGGATAAAGTTTAAGATGATTTTGCATATTCCCCAAAGCAGTGATTTCCTTTGGACATAATACACCATTTTGTTTGAAAAGTTTGTACAGAAAGATAACAAAACAGAGAATATAAGTTTGTAGAGCTGTAATTTTCCATGTTAAGCTAAGTATATGAAGCAGGATAACTATGCACTGGTTACCAACTTGACTGAGTCCAGTGAGACAGAATATCTGTGTACATAACCAGTTACATGGAGTAGGTTTATTTCTTGCAGATAGGCAGCAAGGGACTACAGAAGCCTAGGATTAATTGCCAGCCAGTCCCCCAAGGGTCAGCAAAACTGCCCAGGGTGGATGGAGTCTTAACTGCTCATGTTCCACTTGCATCACTGCTGAAGGGGGACCCAGGAAAACAGCCCACCTCAATTTTGTACTTTGGGGTCACATGACATGCTGAGCTAAAGCATTGAAGTGCATCCTGTTTCTAGAAGGGACTAGAACACAGCCCAGGCTGTTCCAGCCCGTCCCCACATCTCAGGGTGTTGCATTCCCAGTGCATTCTAAAGTTGTTCTTGAGAATTACAAGCAAGAAAAGGGGAGGGAGAACCCGTCCATATCCACCTGGAGAACTGTTCTGCAGTGAAGTTACATTGTAGAGAAGATCAAGACATCTGTCAATTGTCTTTTTTTTTAATTTCAAACAATTTAGGGGGTACAGGTGTCTTTTATTATGTGGATAAATTGTATCTTGCTGAAGTCAGGCTTTCAGTGTATCTGTCACTATCTGTCACCAGAATAGTGTACCTTGTACTTGATGGGTAGATTTTTATCCTTCACCTCTCTCTCGCACCCTTCCTAGTTTCCAATGTCCAATCCTGCTGTTTATGACCATATATATCCTTCGTTTATTGTCTTTTAAGAAGAATAGTCTTATCTTAGTGGCTACTTTTGCAATCTAAACTCTAAGCCAATTGTGAAATGCTGGACATTATCACAACTGGGCTACTAAGTCATTTCTGTCTGGAAACTCCTGCAGAATCACCCCAATCTGGAGCCATCTGGGCCCTCAATACCAGTCTAAACCAGATATGCACTCTGGTCTGGGCAGAGCAAATTTAATGCTGGTGCCCTCTGGAGCAACCAACCAATATGGGATTTTTCTGTAGCTTTGCCCATGGTGGCCTCCTTCATTTTTCTCATAAATTTGTGTCTGAGGTATCAATACAGAAAATGTAATGGAAAACAGATACCACTTATAATAACAAAAATTTACAAAATGACTATAAATTAACTTGGCAAAAATTATAGAATTTATTGATAAATCATCAATCAAAAACAGTACCGCTTATAAAAGATGATTTGTTTGCACATAATAAAATAAATGACCCAGTGGGAACACTCAATATTCTAAAGATAAAATTTAGACTCGGATTTATATATACATGTATGTACTTCTAATCAAAATGTCCATAGGCTTTGGGGGAGGGCATATTTTTCAAAATGATATTAAATATCATGATGAAATTTAAATGAATAAAAATAATCAAGAAAAACTTGAACAAGAGAAATGAAGAAGGCATGCCCTATTAAGCATTAACATATATTGCTATAATAAATAAAATCACATGGTATAATAGAAGACAGGTTAATAGAGTAAAGATAGAGGAAAATTCAGTAAGTATTATGATAGGTACTTAGTGACACTTTTCATCTGGAAACACATTTTTAAACTCAGGGAAATTTTCTTGAATTATTTTGTTAATAATTTTATCTCTTCCATTTTTTGCCTACTTAGTTTGAAAGTTGTTTTAGTCATTTGTTAGATCTCTTGGATTCTTCATTTAACTTTTTTATATTTTTTCTCTTATTTTCGTACTCCATCATTCTCCCCATCTTCTATCTAGGTGATTAACTTAACTTTATTGGCCATACCCTTTACTGACTTTTAAATGTCTGCTATTATGCATTTATTTTCAAGAGTTATTATCTGATTTTTTCATTAATCTTCAATGATGGTAAAAGCATTCTCTTCTTATTTCACGGTTTCAAAATCTTCTCTTATCTCTTTCATGATATTAATGATAGCTTCTTTCCTTAACGTTTCTTGCCTTAGATCTGTGATAACCACCTTAATCAAGTGACCAAATATAGCATCACTAATTATTCTTAAGGGTGGACCAATCTAAATTTATATGTCCTTCTAATGAGATGTAATAAGCATAAAAAATAGCATCAGCGATAGAGTATATCTATATTCAGAAAGTGCTATAAATATGAAAATAAGTTAAATGACATCATGATGAAATAGTCAAATCTAGAATGTAGGATGCCCTATTTACAAGGAAATTGGACTGGACTCCTTGAAATACTAAATGTCATTAATAACAAAAGACAAAAAATGCTCTATATTAAAAGGCACAAAGAGACGCGAAAACAATATGCAATTCATACAATCTGATTGCATCATGTAATAAAAATGAAGCATCAATAAAAATCACTTGTACAATTAAATATGGATCATAAATCATATTATAGAATTATTAATTTTATTAGATTTGAAAATGACATTATATAGGGAAAGCCCTATTCTTAGGAGATAAATGCTGAATTATTTAGGAGTGAAGTTTCATGAATCAGCATTTGAGAGAAAGAGAGAGCACACAAGTATGCTAAAATGTTCACTGCAGTATTCATTCTTTAGGGTTGACATTTTTCAAAATAAATATCGAGGAAAGGTGTTCTCTTCCTTCATAGTCTCTTTCTTCTAAGTTACCTCCATTTTTATGTCTTTTATGTTCAGAGGATTTCTTCAGGCAATTCTTGGTTATCTGCTCACATGTAAGCAGGTAAGAGCAAATTAAAATACTGATTGTAAACTTTGAATGTGGGTGAGGCTTGTTGACTATGGTTTAATATATGATCTGTCTGGGATGCTTTATTTATTTATTTTTGTGAACAACCCTCCAGTAAATATTGTCAAATATGTCGTCATTTGCTGGTTAAATTCTCTAGAGAATAGTTTTTCAATCTGTTACCTGGACAGTATAAGCTTGGGTGCCTGAGTGCTAATAAGAAAAGGAAGTCAGGAATTTCAACATTCATTTTATAAACCTACACTTAATTCTCCATTTTCACTTTGACATGCTCCCTAATTGCATCTGGTCTCGCAGCCCCCTTGCACAGAGACCTTCTAATTTATCCTCTTCAGAGCATGAACCTCAAGTAAGGAAGAGATGGTTAAGTAATTAAATAAGGGGGGAAAGAGATCAATGAGGTTTAACAGACTTCGAAACAAGCCTCTTGCTATTGTTCCACCATCACTTGTATTCAGTGGCACCCCTGGCACTGTCAATCCAATCCCAATGACTACTTGGGACTCCCCATTGCCACCTAGGATTCAGCTTTCTTGTATGTGCTAAATCGGTTACCGCTCATCCATCTGCCTTCAGCTTCCAAAAGTTTGCTGCATTTGCCTCTTTCCCAGCTATTTTTGCTCTTGTAGATTTCTGACTGTTCTTAAAAATCCCTTCACTCTTACCTTGGTAGAATTTTGGAGGTAAGCAAGGGTATATATGTGTCTATAGCCCATCATTTGTAACCAACTTTTCCAAGAATATGTAAGGATAAAGAAAAGCATTGAAGATACATTGATAAAAAGCACAATGTATCTTTTTATTTTTTAAGGCTAGTATTCAATAATCCTAGTTTTATAACATTAGCTTATATATACACAAAGTACTGAAAGAACATAACTTGAAATTGTACTGATAAATAGCTAGGAGAGGATTTCAGGTGAATTTTTATTTTCTTGTTTGTCTCTATTGCAAAATTTTTATAGTAACAAATATTAATTTTTTTTTTTTTGAGACAGTGTCTGGCTCTGTTGCCCAGGCTAGAGTGCCGTGGCTTCAGCCTAGCTCACAGCAACCTCAAACTCCTGGGCTCAAGCAATCCTTCCGTCTCAGCCTCCCGAGTAGCTGGGACTACAAGCATGCGCCACCATGCCAGGCTAATTTTTTCTCTATATATTTTTTTTTGGTTGTCCAGATCATTTCTTTCTATTTTTTAGTGGAGACGGGGTCTCGCTCTTGTTCAGGCTGGTCTTGAACTCCTGACCTTGAGCGATCCATCCGCCTTGGCCTCCCAGAGTGCTAGGATTACAGGCGTGAGCCACCGCGCCCGGCCACAAATATTAATTTTGTAAAATGAAAAACACATGTGAAAGCTACATAAAAAATAGCAAATAACCCACACATTTTGGTTGGTTCCTTTGTATGACAAGAATAGCAGAATTCAAAAAAATTACTTACTGAGAATATGAAATGGAATTCATGATTTCAAATAATGTTCCCGGTTTTAACTATTAGCATGCTGTTTTTCAGTGCAACTTCCTTCCTATTAGGGGATGTATGGTATGACAATAGAGAATCAAATATCCTTCATAACTGTTCACAGAATGGCTTTTGCTGTTTCCCCTCCATGACAATAATTTAAAGGAATGGTCTTAATAGAAAGGTGGACTTACTGTCCTTAATGGGTGATAAGCTTTTTCTCCTACGCCAACCAGAGCTTCCAAACTATGGCTTCTAAGTAGATGAGACAAAAGCAGTATCAGCCTACGTCCATCAGGCATAGCTAAAACTGATTTTAAATAAATCTCCATCCATAACAAATTCAGGAACACACTTGAAAGGAGGAAAGGAATCATGAAATCTTTATTTAAAAGGCTTCAGAGAACTTGATGGCACCCAGTTCTGCTCTCTGATTATCTTCTGAAAAGAGGTCAGTCCCAGAGGGCCATGGAAATCATATTCCCTTGACCTCTTTCCTCTTCTTTCTTGAGTAAGCTGAGCATAGGCAGGCAGATAGGGCACATGGTTTCAAAAATACACTTTCATATTTTATTATTTCAAATCGACATAAAAATTGGAGAATTATATGAGACTTTGTAAATTGTAAGTTTCCAACAGGAAACCGTGCTAGGAAATTGAGCTTTCAGATAGCCAGGAAACAGATCGTATAGACCTGTGTCAAGAATTACCTTGCTTCCTATTCTATTGCCCTTCACATTTAATTCCAGATATCCCTCTGTATCTCCACTTTTAGATAGTCTGACCTTGAACAGGTGAGGAAAACTCTGATGCACAATTTTACAGCTTAGCATCAATTTCCATCTTTCCTGTTGATGTCCTCCGTTACTGCTGAAGTCTCTTAAGGAGCAGTTGACCTCTTCTTGCACCAAATTTTTTTCAAGGTTGCTGATCTTTTAGTTTCCATTCTCCTACCATGGTTCCCACTCCAGGATACGAATTTCCTATACTCTAGAACTCTTGTAGACATAAGCCTATTACATCTACCTGCTATTCTCTTCTAACTGCCTTCTCTGAACATAATCCCAGATTCTCCTTTTTAGACTCCACATATGTGAGATCATACAGTATTTGTCTCTGTTTTCTTAGCTCAGTCATTCTATCCCTTGTTTCTGGCTTTACTGCAATGTCTGACAAGCTGTGATCATCTACTCATGTTCAAGAATGAGGCAATGACACACTGACCATGGGCTCTTGAATAAAGATGCTGCTTTTTCCATTCTACCTCATCATTCCTCTAATCTTTATTTATTTGACACATTAGTCAGTAAGTCTTGCTGGGCTTTAGGCTCATGATTATCACAGTCAGGTAATACTTAAATGGTGGGCAGAGCTGGGAATTCTTTTTCTGAGATTCAGACAGAGGAGAGATTGTAGTGTTAAAGACCACAGACTCTCACGCCGATAATGGATTATCAGAGACAATTTTTAAAATTATTCTCCAACTTTTAGACAGATTCAAACTTATACAATTTCAAGAAAATAAAAATCTATTCTCTTTTGAAAGGTACATAATTTAAAAATTAGTGGGATAATTAGATTTTGCCTGTAAAAGAGGTTATTTTTTAAATGGCCAAACTAGAGCCATATAAGGTATTTAGGTAATTTAAAATTTATCAATCTTGAAAAAATATTATATTTTCCAGTAAATCAACCAGTACATTTTTCTGAATATATCCCATGAGCACTTTCTGCAGTGTATGCATGTGTGTTTAATATAGTTACATTTTTTAAATGGAGGAAATCCAGGCAAGCGATTCTCTAAAAATGTTTTGAAGAATAGTAATCCTTGAAAGAAAGATTTCCCTAAGAAATTTACTTTGTTTTCCTGTTGGGACTCACATTGCATGCTAACACATTCTAAGAAGCCATCAGTAAACAAACTTTTATCACTTTTAAACTCCTTCCAAGTGGTTTGCCACAATAATCTTTTTCACGTTAGAACCCATGAATATATTTTAGGACCCTAATATTGAACAAAACATACTTTAGAAAATGCAGATCTAAGTTCATGCTCTGTCCTAGTAAACTAGAAATACACAGCAACATAACAGAAAGCACAGTTATTATAGTACATTTTTGCCAAAGAGCAGTTTTCACAATTTTTGCTGTTTCAGTCCAGTCGTGTGGGAAATGATTATCAAAGGCTTGAGCCAAAGATATTTGCACTTAGACCCTCAATGACTCAGGCCTTTACCCCCATTATTGAAAATAATAGGAACTATTTAAGGAATATTTGAGGATCTTCAAAAGACACAGTTTCTTGGCAAAAAAACAGTATCAGCAGATGAACCTTTATTTAGGAGATACGTGGTTTGCTGTCAAAATATCTGTCAGAAATTTTGCTGTTTTATAAATCATAGACTTTTTGTTGAAACGTGTCTAGATAAACGTGACTAAAATAATAAAATGCTAAGTGCTCTAGTGAAGTATATGACATTGAACAGGACAGTTTGAAGAACTTCTTATCAGAGTGTATTCTAGCAATTCTAGTCTTAGTATATGAGTGGAATGGAACTAAAACCATCACATCCATCGATGTTCATGCTTATTTTTAAGCAGCAATGCCATTATATTCAAAAGGAAGCTTAAACAGAATTATAATATGTAAACCTGATGAAAGTTGTACTGGACTGATTAGAGTGAAGTGCTCACCAGGCTCTGAGTCCCCTGATAGCATCAGCTTTATCGTATCATTTCAGAACTTCTGTTAAAAAATTTTAGTATCTGGAAACCCACCTTGTTAAATAATATGATTCTAAGATGTGTCTTCTAGTGCTTTTTCCTAAAGTGCATAGTTGTGGGTTCCACTGTCATTTTCCTTACAGTATCCTTTGAGAGGCTCTATGACTTTATGGTAACCTTATGGATTTCATTTGTGATTTACTAAGAAAAAAAATAGATAATGGCTGTCCTGAGCATTACTGGATTACAATATTCACCTTCAAGAAGTCTTCTGAGTCTCTTGACCAGAATGAACTTTAATCTTTCTCTCTTTTTTCCTCTTATAACTCATGAGCTCCATTTTTCTTTTATGCTAATGTGTATGAATGGCTTGGTATCCTCATTGGTCTGGGGCAATCTTGAATACAGAATCTGACTTTCCATTTCTTTTATGCCTTTCATATAGCATAGTATAGGAAAATAAGAGCAATGCTGATTAACTGACGTAGTTGCTGCAATTAACCCAGTATCATAAGTAGTTCCGTTAATAGAAGGAGAATCACACAATGGAAACCACAGGACTAAAAAGGTTAAGATCCAAGGAGATCATCTTTTAAATGGAAATGTTCCTGAAAAGGTTCCTGTTGATTAATTTGGAATATCAAATTGTATTCAAAGAGTATTAAAAAATTCAGCTCAGTAAGGGAGGATCCTGCAAAATCATTAGGAGAAGTAACAAGCCCCTTTCTTTAATCTTGATTTTTTTTTTTTGTATTTTCACTTACCAGCTTCTCCTTAAAGCAAATCCTGTCTCTTCACTGCAATATGAAGGAGATAAACAGAAAAAGAAAGGACTAGAAATGGATTATTCTTTCTGGTAATAGCATAATGAGATTAGAGGTCTCCTCCTCCTCCTCCTCCCTCTGTGTTTAATGAAGTCATTCTGCTCTAGATGAAAAAATTCTTCATAATACTGATTGCCTTAGCATGAGAAGATAAATCACTTTCATAATGAGATGTGTGTCTGTGTGTTTGTGTGTGTGTGTGTGTTTGTGTGCACGTGTAAACTGTTCCTGATTGTTATGTCATAGTAAAGACTTTAAAGCCATAGATAAATCCCTGGAAGAAATTCCATTAAACAATTAGAAAGTGCTCATATTTGCTCTCCAGGGAGCAGGTATATCCAAGGCACCTGTCAGGCCAAGTTGAATTAAAATCTGGAAAAAAATTACCAATTTCTGAAAACGAAACAAAATATTTTCTCATTTTCAGAATTTTCTGTGTCCAAGAATGAAGTTCTCTCTCATTGGCAAATGACTCAGCACTTAGGTTCTATCCCATTCATTTTGTTTGCACTCTTTTGAATACTCATTCATTCACTCATTAAGACTGAGTGAGGCTTTTGCTTGATCAGCCTTTTTTGGATTTTCCAGGCAGGCTTACACATCCACATCTCACAGTTATAAAGACTGTGTAAGTGATTTTAATAGATCATTTCATATCATACTGTAGTTATTTGGTTTTCTCTGAAACAACTGAAACAAAGATTCCTGAATAATTTATAAGATGTTCAACACAGTTGCTATTTATCACACACCAAGAAAAATGGTATTTCATTTTTGGACCTCTTGTCTTCCTAAGAGCTTTTGACTTCACATCCCAACACAACCTGCTTTCCAAATGGTGTCACTGGGAAGAGGGAAAGTAGACACAATGGCTCTAGAGAAAAGGCTATTCAGTCCTGTTTTGTGTGAGTCTTACCTTTGAGTTGCTATAGACATTTAATAAAATTCCCTTGTTGCACAATTGTGCTGGACCTGGATGCTTCACAAGCCTTTTGTTTACCTTTTCTATGAAGTACCTTATATTACTATGTTGTAATTTAATGGTCAGGATTGAATTATTATATTCAATTTCCCCACTGTTGAAATGACAGCTCCAAATGCTGCTGTAACTAAAGCAGCCCATATCCAAACCCATCAAAGGTCTTATGAAAGCCTTAACTAGAAACAGCTACCATTTGTTGAATAGTTATAGGCTTTTGAAATGAGAAAAGAAAGATAAATGATTTTTTTTAAAAAAACCTAATCACTAAAATGTGATGCTCTTGAGAGTAAATGTCAGCATTGGGGTAGATAACTCAGATGTCAGCTCTTATCTGCTCTGGATATTTGACCCTTTCTTCAACTTTTCAAACCACTGAAAGAGCTAAAGAAGGTACTAAAATATAGAATGTTATTTTTCTGGGAATTTATGGTCAAGTATCATTTTCAAACAAAAATAGTAAATCCACTATGTGTCTGGTAAAAATATGGGATCTAAGAAAGCCACAGAGGTCACAATAAATTTATTAAACCAATAAACCAATAATGAAAATATCTAGAAAAAGAAATGTAGGATTGTAAAAATGCCCAAGGATTTAGTATCACCTTAAGAAACAGAATTTTTATGTCTCCCATTTACAGTGGATCTGATTCCTACCTTGAAGTGTAGATTCTGAGGGTTTCTCTAGTTCTTCAAGAAGTAGGATTTAAATATGAATGAGGGCTAAAAAAAATAATTTTTAAAAACTTACCACAGTGACACCCCAGTATAATGAACATAACCAATGTGCAGATCTTGATTTCTCCATACCATTTTCCAATACAAGAAACTAGAGCTCCTTGGAGAAATGGCTGATTCTAGGGCTGCGACATTGAAAATATAATCTGTATCTGGAGCTACACGCAGTGCCAGAAATTAAGAACATGCTCAAACAGAACAAAACAAACAAAGGATGAAGGCAAGTCAAATTGACACAGGAACTAATCTCAAAGACCTTTCATTTGTCAAAGCTAAACCAATTGGAATAATAAAGTAAATAATGATAGTACTGGATTATATTACAAAGTACAAAATCAATATCCATGAGTACATACTGATATAAATAATTGAGTAAATAAATATATGGTGGAGAAATAATAAATCACTTTTAGAGAAAAATTCCAAATAATAGTTAATTTTCCTACCCTTGAGTATGGACTAGGCTTAGTGATTCATGTCTGAAGAACAGAGTATGGAAAGGGGGAAAATAGTAACTTTATAGTGGAGAAACCTGACACACATCACCTTATCCAAGTGATCAAGGTTAACATTATCAGGTGATCAGCCCTGTTGTTATTATACACCCTCTGATTTGATGCAGTGAGAGGCCACTTCACTTCTGTATATTCTTCCCCCAAACCCATAACCCGAGTTGCTATCATCTGAATGTTTGTGTCCCCCTCAAATCCATATGTTGAAATCCTAACCCCTGAGGTGACAGTATAGGAGATGGACTTTGGGAGTTGATTAGATCACGAGAGTGGAGCCCTCATGAATGGGATTAGTTCCCTTATAATAGAGACCCCAGAGAGCTACCTACCTCTTCCACATGTGAGGACTTAGCAAGAAGGCCCCATCTGTAAACCAGGAAATGGACCCTCACCAGACACCAATTCTTGTGGTGCCTTGATTTTGGACTTTTTAGTCTCCAGCACTGTGAGAAATAAATTTCTGTTTTTCTCTGCCCAGTTTATGCTATCTTGTCATAGCAGCCCAAATGGACTAAGATGATTGTCTAATCACAAGAAAACAACAAGCAAGCCCAAACTGAGGAATATTCTACCAAAAAAAAAAAAAAAAAAAACACACACACACACACACACTCAAAACTATGAGTCATCTTGAAATGTGTCAAAGTCACGTAAAACAAGGAAAGTCAGAAACTATTACAGTTTGGAAGATACTAAGAAGATATGATGACTAAATGTCATCTAGTGGAAATACTGGAGATTTCCAAATGAAGTCTGTAGCTTTAGTTTTGACAAAAGTGTCATGGTTAAATAAGATGCTAACATTAGAGGAAGATGAAAGAAGGGTATGGAAACTGTCTTTATTATCTTTGTAACTTTCTGTTAATCTAAAATCATTCCAAAGTAAAAATTTAAAAAAATATTAAGATAGGATCTTTATATAAAGATTATGATTTTGATCTATGTATTAGAATAAGTGCTTTCTCTATAAAGTGGGAAAATATTTGCTCCATCCAGTAACTTTTATTCCTATTCTGCCTATGTGCTAGAAGACACATATTCCAAGTACAAGACTGATGTTTATGGTCTTAGACAGGATCATGAATATAAATAGGTCTCCAAGGGCTCAACTTGTAACCATAGCCAATGGTTCTCAATTCTCAGTGCGTCGAAAGCACCCTAATACAGAGATTAGGGACACAGCCACAGTGGTTCTGGTTTCCTTATTCTTAGGTTAAACCAAGTCATTACTGTTATTTTAAGATCTTCCTAGGTGATTCTATTATGTAGCTAGGTTTGGAACCCCTGTATCTAATCTATTGGGGCATGTAAAAATAGCTATTCCAAAAAGATAAATTTAAAAAAAATACTAAATATTACCTTAAATCCCTAAGAGTCATTAGTTAATTTTCAAGGGGGAAAAGCCAAATATAATTTTTTCTACTAATAGACTAATTGTTCATATATCATAATTACAGGATAGATATGGAAAGTGCCGGGAATATCAGAATTGAATAGAGAATTGTATTCATAAATGAATGTTCAGTTTTCCATGTTGAATAGAATGTAAAGAGAAAGAGTCAAAGCAGGGTGGAGGAGACGCATGAAAATGAGGATCTGTCACTTATTTTGCCCAGGGCTCTCTTATTAGCCTTATCCAATCAGCGCAGCAGTCTTCCTTTATGGCTAATATCCCTTTAGATTAGTATTCACAGATTGCATTGTTATTGGTAAGTGACTTTCATAGCATATTAGCTACTATGCATACTAATTCAGAGTGATGGAAGAGTGCTAATGTGAGAAAGAATTTGCCCTTGACTTCCTGCCATTTCTAACTGACTTCATGGTTCCTCTGCATGTCAAGGAACAGGGAGAGATAAAAAGGGAGGGAGAGAGTGGTAGAGTGAAAGAGCAATTAGAATGGAAGAGAGAGAGAGAGAGAGAGAGAGAGAGAGAGATTGAAAGAGGGAGGGTGAGGGAGGGAGACAGAGACAGAGAGACAGAGAGAGAAAGGGAGAGAGACAGAGAAAGAGAGGAGGGAAGAGAGACATGGAGAAATGGGGAATGGGGATTGGGAGTGGGAATGGGGTGGAACAGAATTCACATCTACTGCACTCTGTGATGCTAAAGACATCTAAATCAGCTTTAATGGATTTTTAATAGAAGGGCAACTTTACTTTCCCTGCATTTTACAGCTCAGAATTTATTCATTTTGTCAACAGAGATTGGAAATACTCATAGCTCAAAAAGTATCCTAGTTTCTGCCACTGATTTGATTGACCTCAGAGATTGATGCCAGGGTATTTTTTTTTAAAATATATTTTGATTTAACTTATCATACGTATTTTTACAACTATCTGCTCGAGATCAGATGTTTATGTCCCACAAAATTCAGATGTTGAAATCCTAACCCCCAATATGATGGTGTTAGGTGGTGGAGGCTTTGGTAAGTGTTTAGGTCATGAGGATTGAGCCCTCATAAATGGAATTAGTGCTCTTATAAAAAGAGAGCTCCCTCTCCACCCCATCTGCCATGTGAGGAACTAGTGAGAAAATGAGTCTTTGAACCAGCAAATGGACACTCACCAGGCACAGAATCTGCTGGCACTTTGGTCTAGGATTTCCCAGCCTCCAGAACTGTGAAAATTAATTGGGGTATAGCTCAGGGGTAGAACATTTGACTGTAGAACCATGAGAAATAATTTTTTTTTATAAGCTCTGCAGTCTATGTTAGTTTGTTTTAGCAGCTCAAAGTGACAAAGACACTATTCAACACCTGTTTATGAGTATCTACTCATAAATGGCCTGTGAGGAGCAAACCTACTCAATGAAGTCATTGGGGACTGTTTATCATTAAATTCAAACATGACTGAAATTTTCTTGTTTAATTACATGATTCTCTCTCCAGGGGATGAAGGCTTCTGCATTATTGGTGAAGACTTGAGAGTTTGAGGTTATTTGAATAAAATTACATTCTGTATTCCTTATCAGAGTGGTAGAGTGGATGCTGACAAGCATGATGCATCCACAACTCTGCAATATCACTGAAAATGGTGGGTTCTAACTAGCTGAAGTTGTAAAATTAATTTATGAGAAAACATGCTTGAGATTCATGAAGTAATGAAATATAGGGAAAGACAGCACTTGAAAACGGCATTGAGTGTCTCCAGGCAGTGAGACATTGCATCCAGATGGTGTCTCCCACACGTCCTTAGTCTAGAACACTTGACCAACCCTCACTTACAGCCACGAAAGGAAGAACTTCAAGAAGAAGGCACTTAGGTACAGTCCCTTGATTCAGAGCTTAAATTCTAGGGTGCCATTTCTATGTAGTAGTTTATATAATGAATAATTTTGAGGGAAACCATACATCGTAGAAAATAGGTACAACTCCTGAGGCTGTTTCATGAAACCCTTTGCTTCCTTCCAGGAATGCAGTTAATCCAGAACTTGCTTATATATATCCACTCCAATTGTTATGGTTGTGGTTATTTGTTTAATTTCTTTTAATCCTTACAAGTAATATTTTTTCCTTTGCTTAAAAATTATAACATTGCCAAAAATGTTAGTCTCCTGTGATAATCACCCCCAATCCTAATTTTTCAGTCATTGGAAAAAGACTTGTTTTAGTTTGTTGTATAACTTTCCAGAATGTTTCTCATACATTTACATAAATATAAATGAAACTGTGAAAAATCATTGTTTTCTGAAAGACTCAGGAAATGATAATATATCATTTATTTATTCTAGGATTTCACGGTCTTGAAATAAGTCAGGGGATTTTTCATTTTATAAAAGGAAATAATGTTGGCTAATAATTCACCACTCTGTTGAACTTACATTCCTTCCGTCTTTGTTTCCCTCCTTCTTTTTTTTGTATCTTGTGTTCCTTTCTTTCCATGAAAAATATATAAGTTATGAATAAAGGAGTAATTGAAAATGCATTCATCAATCTTTTCTTTCCTCTATTTCTTTCTTTCCTTCCTGTTTTTCTCATTTTTATGCAAATGGAGGAAAGATACAGAAAGGAAATGGCTGCTCTGATCCCTCCTGAGCTGCATGTTGCTCATCTCTGTCTCCCACAAGGCTTGCGTCTGCTCCTTGCATGCATCTGTGACATTTGAGTCCTTGTAATAAATTCTCCATCACTTAAGCTAGCTTGAGGGAGTTTCTGTTTCTTGAAAGTAAATAATAATTCATAACTAAGATAGTGTTCTATTCTGCAAGCTGCTCCTTATTTAACCTGTGCGAAGATCTTTCCATGTCAAGAAAATCCGTCCAGGTTTTGATGGGAGAGTGTCCTCTTTTGTGCAGCATCATAATTTATTTTCATTAAAATGTTTTGTATGATTTAAAATTTTACATATGAAAATACGTTCATGAGAAACAAGAGAAATATTAAATAGAGTGAACAAAATAAAATGCAGCCACAATTCGACCACCCAGTGTCCATTAACATGCTGATTTATCTCCACTCCAATTATTATTGTTTTGATTTGCTTAATTAGTTTTAATCCTTACAAGTAATATTTTTTCCTTTGCTTAAAAATTAAAACATTGCCAAAAATGTTAGTCTCCTTTGATAATCGCACCCAATCCTAATTTTTCAATCATTGGAAAAAGACTGGTTTTAGTTTGTTGTTTAACTTTCCGGAACGTTTCTCATACATTTACATAAATATAAACGAAACTGTAAAACATCATTTATCTGTGTGCCTGTATAACTTATATTTATAAATCTGTTTTATGATTTTGTGCATGTTAGTTTACAACTTGCTTTCTTCCACATACATTTATTTAGTTCATTTTTAAAAATAATTTTGTAGCCATTTTTTACTACCTGATAAATTATGCCTTCCCTGTCAACTAGATATTTTGGTTTTTAACAATTTTCACGGTCACAAAAAACACAGTAATGGAACTTCTTGTACATGTTTCTCTATGCACACGTACGGTGTTAGTCTCTGGTATTTAAGGTTAACACATTTTAACTTTTAATAATCTCTCTGACTTTATAATAAACTTTGATATTAGATAGAACATGTGTGTGTCAGGGAATGGACAGTTTTTCACCAATCTGAATCCTATACCTAGAAACAGTGAAAACTAAATTTTCAAGTTCCTTTTGGAGTGAGATTATGGCCATGTAACTACTTTGAGTCAATGGAATGTGGGGATTTTCCCTTTAGAGCAGAATCTACGAACTTTCTCCTCTCGCAGAATAGGCAGCTGTTACGCTGCCCAAGGGGACTGCAGCACTGCTGTGGACCACTGACACTGTGTGCACTCCATTCGTCTCCATTCTTCATGAGAACGATTCTTGTAGTTATCCTGCCCCTCCTCCACCATGGCACATGTGGTATATGTGGCAGAGAGGGCAAGTAAGGTAGTGTAGGTGCAGTAGTTTTAATTTCACAGCTTGCCAGACAAAGAAGGAAGGACTATGACTTAGTGCTCTTTGACATTAAGTGGGTTGAATTGAAAGGATGATTGTCCCCCTGCAAGTTGATAGATTTTAAGGAAGAAGAAGAAAGTGAAATGAATGTTTGGTGATCAAATGGCCAGAATGATAGACAATGGAGGAGATGTCTATATATTTACCACTGATTTTCCTCTTCCTGAGAAAAAACTTACGAGTTTCACCTACTTACATGTGTGGAATTATAGATATATACATGTACATGTGTGTATATGTACACACACATCTACACATAATTTATTATATATATATTAAATTAACCCTTTATTTTGAAATAATTTTAGATTCACGTTCAGTGATAGGAGATAACACAGAGAGATCCCATGTACATTTTACCTTGTTTCTCCCAATGAGAACATCTTATAAACGTATAGTACAGTATAACAAATACAATATTGACATTGGTGCAGCAAAGTTGAAACATTTACAAGTCCACAAAGGTCCCTGGTGTTGCCCTTTGGCCCCAATCATTTCCCTCTTTTCTTCCTTCTCCCTCTTCTTAATGCTTGGCAACCATTAATCTGCAGTTTAACAATATTATGTGTAATGTTACCTTTTGGAATTGGATTTTTTCATTCAGCCTCTAAACTTTGAGCATTTCAAGCCAAATGGAATAGCAAAAAATAAAACAGACACATTATGTTTGATTTTGAAAAAAAATATTAACATTCACACTTTTTTTTTTTGACAAAGAGACCAGAAACAGCAAAAGCAAGAGTTAAGGAAAAATCCAACATATCAGATTACTTAAGCTGTCTCACAGATTATTTGGCATCTAAATAGTGTAAGAGACTTCCCCCAAATTAGGAAATATTTCCAAATATTCCAAGATATTCAGATTATCATACTTGCTTTCAGACAAAGAGAATAAATATGCCCCTGCCTATAAGAACCGTTTCTGTTGCCTACATGATGCAATAATTCCAAATTCTCAAAATCTGAATTTCTTAGTGACTTCAGGCAATGGTTTTCATTATTTTGTTCTACATTCCAATCAAAACCTGTTGTAGCGGGACAAGGGCAATATATGTAACTTAAATATTTGTACCCCCATAATATTCTGAAATAAACAAAAACTATTGATATGACTTTTAGATAATCAGTAAATATTTTGAGAAAATTTGAGTGATCATTCATGTTTTCTTTAATTTTATTCCCTGCTATTTATTATTTATGTAGAATTAATGTGTTCTTTATTTTGTTTTGGAAAAATATGTTAATCTAATATGATTTAAGATTATAATAGTGAGTTAATATTTCAAAATGGTCCCATAAATAATCATTGTGACTCCTTGTTTAAAATTATCTTTTTGTATATATTTTCTTAAAGATTATTCACAGTTTATGACATCAGAAACACTAAAAAAGTTAAGAAAATATTTATTTCTTTAAATAATTCATTTCTGGTACAAGCCAGAGAAAGTTGAAGTCATCATGGTGAGTAATAAAATTTTAGATGTTTCTATGAAAATCAAGTGATCCCAGAAAGAACATTAACTCTGTCAGTAAATAGTACTTTCAATCGCTCATTTATTCAAGGCAGAAATCTTAACCAGTGTAATAATCCTCTCACTGATCTCTGTGAGCTCGGTTCTCTATATCACTATAATAGTAATTTAAAATATCAAATCTGAATATATGCCATCTCTCTTTAAAACCCATTAACAGCTTGTGATAAAGTTGAAAATCTTCAGCATGGCATTATCTATAAACCTCTCCACAGACCATCTCTCAGACTTTTATCCACTCCACTTCAGCCACACATACTACATGATGGGAAGACCTCTTTGCCTCTTCCCTGTGCAGTACTAGATCTCAAAAACCTAGCATAGAGCCAGGTATATCATTTTCACTCAAAAAATATTTGCTGAATAAATGATTTTATGAACAAATGGAATAATTAATTATAATTGGCTCCTGTTTCTTTTTTTTTTGGCCAAACTATCAAATTAGACCATAACTCTAAAATGGATGCCTAATTGTTTTCTATTTCCTTAGTTCTTGTTCTGATATTCTGGTTTTTGAATCCATCCCTTAAGAACCAGAGTCCTAAATTACCTTTTAAGTATTTAATGGAAATTAGAAAATGCTTATGCTTTCTACTTTAATAAACAACCCTTGTTTATTACCTAAGGACATAGTCAGTAATAGATGGTCCATTCAAAATAAACACTTTGAGGAATGTTTAATAAAAGCACCATGCACAAAGGTGAGGGTGGTGTTTAGGAAATAGGTACAAAAGAGAATAGTGCAAGTTCCTGAAGCTAGTAACAGTGAAGAGCCATCAGCATCCCTGGCCTGAAGGCCCAAGGAAAAGGGAAGTTACTGAACTCAGCTTACCGGCCATTACAGGCCACTTGTTTGGCTTCTTGTAGAGGGACATCGCCAAGTTGTGGTGGGCCAAAAGGAAGGGAGCCCAGTGGAATAAATATTATTTCATTCCTTTCCTTGTCTCTGACATTTTTCAAGGTCCTCTGGATGACGCCAACTAGAAACTAGAGGTCAAAGGAACATGTGAATGCAATGCATGCAGTTCAGGTTCTCAGAATCCACAGCACAGAATGGAGAAGGTAGTGTTCTGGGAGGGGCTAGAGAAGATACCCAGCATGCCCTGCTACATGATGTGAGGGGTCCACACTCTGCCTAATGACCAATGGTGAAGTCTTCTTTCGTTGTGCAAGGCCAACCTCTTGCCTGACCAGATCTCCCTCTGTTGCTCCCTTTGCCTGTCTGTTCTATCCCTCTGTTATCCATTAATGGGAAATCTCTAATAGTTTGCTACATCCTTAGCTCTAATCCATCTCTTCAATCTAACTTCTTCTAGCAGGTTTGATTTTATTTTGAATCAAAAAGTTGTTTCTGGCTCTTGAGGCAGTTCATGTAAGAAATATGATTAGAGCACTTAGGAATGAATAAGGGAAATTGAAAACTATTTTTCTATAGAAAACCTCATCTTTCATATTTAATAATTTAATTTGAAAAACTCAAGCAGCTTCATCAGAATTTATCCTAAAATATTTCTAAGGATGACTTTGTTCACCCTCCTCCCTCCACCTCATGCAAAAAAATAGAAGGAAACAATTTAATTTTAGAAAGTGGGATTCTAGTTAGAGAAAATATGTATTAGATCTTGATGATTCATAAACTATTTTGAAAAGCAAATATAGTAGTCATTTGAATGGCCACACTATTTTGAAGTAAATAAAAATTAAATCATTGAAGCTCATGGCCAGCCCCAACCAACCCCATGGGGAAGATGTAGCCAACTGATCTGCACTGACATGACCCCAAGTAGCATTTGCTTAACTTGTGACAATATCCTGAAATTCTTGATTCGTATCTGAAACTAACCCCTAAAAGACTTGCCATGCAAATTCCAACTTACTAGGGTTGGAAAATATAATATCCTTTACTATAAGCACCTATGAAATCTATCTTTGGTTTCCTAATTTTCTACTGCTTGAGTGTGCTCTTTTAAATATGACCAAACAAGCTGGGTGTGGATGTTGTGAGCCTATAATCTCAGCTACTCAGGAGGCTGAGGTGGGAGGATCGCTGGAGCTCAGGAGTTTGAGGCCTGCACCTATGAAATCTATCTTTGGTTTCCTAATTTTCTACTACTTGAGTGTGCTCTTTTAAATATGACCGAACAAGCTGGGTGTGGATGTTGTGAGCCTATAATCTCAGCTACTCAGGAGGCTGAGGTGGGAGGATCGCTGGAGCTCAGGAGTTTGAGGCCTGCCTGGGCAACACAGTGAAACATCCACTCTAAAAATAAAAAAATAAATGAGAGAACAATTTTTTTCTTTATTTGCAGGAGATTAAAGTGGTGTAGGTGAAGCCATTTAACTTCTTAAGTCTGATATTCTTCATCTGAAAAAGGGATAATAGTGCCTATGTTACAGGGTGGATGTAAAGATTAGCTTGGGTAAAACGTGTGAAGATCACTGTACAAGTTGGTAGGCACTTTACGAAGAGGCATTTTGTTCCACTAACAACGGTTTCCATAGTTTTGTTTGAGATTGATAGTAATGGTTCTGTTTAAAGACTAATTTCAGAGTATTTGAACATCTAATAGAAATTCCAAAAGTTCGATGACTGTAAGAATCCAAGAAGAGTGTAAGAGGGGAAGAACAAACCTGTTTTGCTTCATCAAAAGTTGTTGTTACGTGATATTAGTGAGGTGTCAATATAGGGATACATAGGTACGTGAACATATATATAATTTCTTCCCTGGAGGACCTGATCCCGGAAACCAGGTCAAGCTGCTTCTCATGTGCTTCCTGTTTGTGATTAACCACTTTTAGATTGGAGTCTAGTCTGTTCCATGTGCCAGCTGTGACCCTGGCCAATTACTTGATCTCAGTGAACCTCTGGTCCCTTGTCTATAAAATAAGCACAACAAATTCTCATATGATCATGGCCAGATCTAAGAAAATACCTGGCAGGTAAAATGAGCTAGATCAGTATAAGATATTGATAGTCTTATTACTATGATATGTATGGTTATTCAAGCAAACAGTGAATTGAAATACTTGAGCCATGTCTTAAAAGAAAAGAAAATTCCATCCTGAGTGTTTCAAAGTTAATTCTTTGTTATGAGGAAATGGTCCTGAGTGTCCAGAAGCCTCACTTTTCTCAGTAAAGCCCTGGCTGAGTTTACGGGATGCTTAGGGCTCTGCAAATTACTGTCTGAAAGCCCTGGCAGGCTGGGCTCATGCCTATAATCCTAGCACTCTGGGATGCCAAGGTGGGAAGATCTCTTGAGGTCACAAGTTAGAGACCAGCCTGAGCAACAGGGAGACCTTGTCTCTACACAAAAACAGAAAAATTCACCAGACATGATGGCTTATGCCTATAGTCCCAGCTATTAGAGGCTGAGGCAGGAGGATCACTTGAGCCCGGGAGTCTGAGGCTGCAGTGAGCTATGATGATGCTACTGCACTCTAGCCGGGGCGACAGAGCAAGACACTGTCTCAAACAATATATATGAAATAAATAAATAAATAACCTGGAATCTTTAGACTCTGTAACAGTTTTCTACTATGATGAGTGTTGTAAATATACAACATTTATTGAGTGCCATTCTTTGTCAAGCACTCTACCAGGAAATTTTCAACCTCTATGAAGTTACTAATCTTCAAATTATTGCTTGTATAAATACATGTAACTTAGAGCAATACTATGTATATATAAATAAGGAATATATTTACATATGAAGAAATTAAATAGCCTCCTCAAAATCAAATAACTAGAAATAAAAAAAAATATTAGAAAGTGAGAGAAGAGTGACTTTGAATAAGGCACTGTTAGGTGAACAAAATCAGACATGGTCTTTGTACTTTCAAAACTTACAGTCTACAAGTGGAGACAAAAATTTATTCAAATAATCCCACACCTAGAAATAAAACTGAAGCAGTGAAAAATGCTATGGGAGACATAGTGTGGAATTTAACGTGGTTAGAAAGGTCAGGGAGATGTCCCTGAAAATATCATCCTGGATCTGAGATGTGAAGAATTACCAGGAATTATCCAGGTACCCAAGGGTGAGGAGAGCTTTCCAGCCAAAGCATGATCAAGTGCATGTGCAAAGGTCATTTGGCAGGAAGGGCAAATGACTGGCTTGTGGCAATTGCTTGTGGCAATTTGGCAGGAACAAAGAAATGGTGTGGGAGCGTGGTGAGAGGTGAGGATGGAGAGAAAGGAGGGGCTCAGCCAGGAAGGGCTTGAAGGCTGGGTAAAGTATTTTAGACTTTGTCAAAGGAAGGAATCACCAATAGGTTTTAAGTAGGGGAGTGAGATGTTCAGATTTGCCTTCTGAAAAGCCTGCTCTGACTGCAGTGTCCGGGAGCAGAGCTGATGTGGCACAGTGTGGCTTGCACTCTCTAGTGGTATTAGTAAACATGGGAGAAACTGACAGGTAGATTTGACAGATTTGACATTTCTGAGGTAAAATTGGGAGGACTTGAAGTGTCTTTAGAAGTGAAAGTCAAGGATAATGCCTTGGTTTCCATTTTGTGCAACTAAGTAGATGATGGGTTAGGAAAGAGTGGCATAGGGCCACTTTTGTGGATGAAATCAGGAATGCAATTTTGGACATGGTGGTTTGAGGTCATGTGTGAGATAGCCAAGAGGGTGCTAAGGTAGTTAGACAACAGTCTCGACAGCTCTGGTGTTCAGTAGAGAAGACTAGGATGGAGGTAATAGTTATATCCTGTCATGGTAAAGATGACGGTAAAAGCTGATGTGGATGAGATCACCTCAGGAGAGAACAATGAAATGAGAGGGAGTTGAGCCTCAAGGAACATGAACTGTCACTTGCTGGGGATGCTGAAGCTAAGTCTTTATGACCATTGGTCAGACTGCTCAAGAGAGTTCCTGCTCTTGAAGGTGAGAATAGGTGGCAAATGAGGTTTTGACCAACCTCAAGACTCAAAGAATCTAAGTTTACCATAAACTTGGTGCACGGATATGTCTGAATGAATCTGTTCTAAAGCTGGAGTTGGCATTGCCTTGTTAACAAGAACACAGCTCTAAGCCAAGTCACCATGGTACTTCTGGACTATGCATACTTGAAAACATTTGGGGTTAGTTTGTATAGGTTTTGGCTTGCTTCTCCTTGTTTGGAGAAAGGAAAGGACTTTCAGATCTATGTCTCTAAGTCAGTTCTTTGAGAAAAGCACAGAAAAACAGGAACACTTCCCTACACACCTAGCCTACCAAGTACTATTCCATAAACCTAAGCAGAGCTGGGCTCCCTCTATTCCACACTTAAAGATTTTAGAAATGTAGGACAGAAGATAGAAAAAGTCCTCTGGAGCAGTTTTCATCTGGTAGATAGAGACTTAATCCAGGGACAGACTTGAACTAGTGGACATTCTTTCTTAAGGATCTGATATCCAAGATGGTTACAAGTATGTTCTAAACATGAGGAATCACTTGGAAAATAAAGAAAACTATGTCATTGCTCTATTTGTTGTATTTTCTGACTGGTATAATGCTTCATTTAGAAGTATAGCTTGGCAGAAACACATCAAGAACACGGCATGTGATTGGTATTCTCCAGCTCGTTCTGGGACTTGGCACCACTATCTCCTCAGCACTGAATTTGGAAGTTGGAATGTCTTTGTATACATGCATCATCAACACTTAAGCCAACACTTCTCTGGTATGTTGAATATTTTCCATTGGCACATACCTCACTCCTTGTATTTGTGAATAATTTTCCATTAAATTCCTAGTGCCACATCTTTAAACATGTTCCTTTCCTTTTATAAATAAAATATATAATATACATAAAATTATACAGACTTGTATAAATAGATGGAATTTACAGAAAAACCATGTGTATATATCCAATCCAATTTATATATAAATTTGGATTATCTTTAAAGACTCTCAAAATGTATGCCTGTACAATTTATAGACTATAAAATATATCTTTTTAAAGAATAGTACACATTCTTTAATTATTCTAGTGTGTACATTTCCATAATATCACTATGTGATTTAGAATTCACATAGATTTAAATGACTATCTTTTACTATGGGATTTTTAAAAGCCTAGATATTTCTCTCCAGTGTTATATTTCTTACTCTTATGAAAACAAAGTGGTGGAAACAAATAATAAAGGTACAGGTTCCTTTGTCATGATATGTTTTTAAGAATCACTATAGCCAATGTAACTTTATAATCATAATTTGTCGGTTACATCAGTATTTAACCTGTACCTGGCTGAGGAATACTATTTGTCTGTTAAAATTTGCTTTCTGATAGATATGTGTACACTAAACATAAACTTTAGTTTCCTTTTTCGTCATGTCTGAAACTTGTAATAACTGTTTTCTTTCTCAGTCCTTCCATGCTTGTGACAATGTGGAGTTTCTCACACACTGTATGCTCATCAAAGGGCTTGGCAGGCTTTAATTTCTTGATTTAGGATGAATAATTAATCGGGACCAGTTCCTGGCTGATGATCATATATGCTCATCAGCATGTACAGGGCCTGGTTGAAAGCAGCACACTGATATGTCTGGACTCTGTCACAGCGTGGCCGTGGGCCAGTGTCCTCCACACTGTGAACAAACTGTGGGAGAGCGTGTGAGCCCACAGAAGAAATTGCTACACGTGGCTCAGAAGTAATTACACATGAAAACCATCATGTACACAGAATTGCTATTTCATTTAAAGTTATATTTTGCCCTTTGTCAATATTTTTGCTGTTGTTTTGTGTTCATATTAAGCATATGTATCATTGTCAGTCTTTTGGTATAGTCATGTGCCACTTGATGTTTCGGTCAATGAGAAACCACATATACGACGGTGATCTTCCCCGTAAGATTATAATACTGTACTTTTACTGTACCTTTTCTATGTTTAGATATGGATAGATGCACAAATACTTACCATGTGATTCAATTACCTACAGTATTCAGGAAAGTAACATGCTGTACAGATTTGTAGCCCAGGAGCTAATAGGCTATACGACATAGCCTAGGTGTGTAGTGGGCTACACCATTTGGGTTTGTGTAAGTACCCTCCATCATGTTCCCACAATGACTAAATCACTTAATGACACATTTCTCATAATGTATTCCTGTCGTTAAGCGATGCATGACTGTATTCTGTTTTTTTTATAAAAAAAAAATTTGTGCTTTCTGGAATAACAATGACAGTGACAACAAAACTTAAAAACAAGCCCAAGGAAAACAACAATTTGTGTTTTTGCCTCTCAAAACATTTATAAAAATTACCTTTGAAACCATGTTTAAAAAGACATTAGCAAAAGTACTAAAAAGAGAGGAAGTAAGTGGAAAAAGAAAAAAAATTACAAACAACTTGGAAACAGAAAACAAGTTCAATTAAACCTTATTGTTATTCCTTTGAGAGAGTTTAGGGATATTTTTTTTTCTCATTGGGACTTCATAGTTTTATTGTTCCTGTTTCATTCTTAATTTTATTCCTTATGGTTATTTTTTCTGCTTAAATACAAACTTGTTCAGGTTATATTTTCTATGTAGGTTGTTACCCAATAAGGTTGAAAAAATATTTTTTTTCAGTCATTTACTACCTGACCTTTAAATTGCCCTCTTAACTTCTTTATTAATAATTCAAAATAGTGAGATCCCAAGCAAAGCAAAAATAGTCTGATTGGTAATCTTATTTTTCCTACAAAATGAAAGATGCATACCTGGCTTCCTTTTTTATTAACTCAGAATACCAGACATTTTGGCCATTTGATCACCTGTTGCATATTCAGAGTAAATATTACTCCTACATTTCTAAACCATCTATAAGTATAAGGAGCTATAATCCTACAAAGAAAGTCTGAGAGGGACATTGGAAGAAATTGGCTGAGAAATCAGCACTTTTTTCCTCTTCTCAGCACTCCAGATAGTCATGCTGACGTTAAAAGCACCATCTTATATAGCTGCATTGTGGTGAGTGTACCCATTGTGAGGATGTGCATTTATAGGTGTGTCTTCTATGTGTTAAGATATATTTCTTTGATCTAGCCATCTTTTCTTCCCATGACCCCATGTAATCACTGATACGCAGCAGAGACATGGCCTTCAGATGACTGAAAGACTGTTAGTGCAGACATAGGGATAAAACTCATATGATTCTAACAGCTATAGAAAATTCTGCAGTGAAATTGTCTACATAGAACAAAGAGGAAAGAGTAGAACTTTTTCTTCAACACCACTCATCTGAACCCTCAAGTTCAGTGTCTTCACTAGCATAATTCCAAAGCTTTTGGAAGTAGTAGAAAAGTTATACCCCTGGGCACTGTCAAGATATGCAAGATGAGACATATGTTTTGTTTATATACATGTATATGTGTGTGTATATTTGCATGTGCATATATGCGTTTTTGTGCCTAAGTATGTGGGGTTGTATACGTGTCTGTGTGTGACTATGTATGTTAAGGAGAAGTTGATGAATTGCTATTTAGATGCATTTTTTTTTTACTTTATGGTAATGCTAAACAACATAATAATAGAATGATTCATTCTTAATACTCATATGAAAAGAATGTGTTTGCATATATGATTTATGCAAAAATATATGATGTAGTTGATGATAAAAATGCCTGGTTTAAATAACTTTTTAGTGGAGATATCATAGAATTCAAGTATTTTCTGCATTTGTCTTTAAATGTTGATATGTGCTATGGCTTGAATATGGTTTATCCCCACTAAAACTCACGTTCAGACTTGGTTCTCAATGCAACAGTGTTTAGAGGCAATGGGACCTTTAAGAGACATTTAGGACATGAGGGATCAACCCTCCTGAAGGGAGTAATGCTATCTTGCAAATAACAGCTTTTCTAGAATGTTATCTATTTAATAAACACCTAAGTTCCACAACTTACCACATTCTGTTTCTTTCATTTTTGGTTGAAAAAGACTGATAGGTGCCATGAGGTAGGAAATTCTTCCTTGATGATGGCAAGATGTTTTTCCTGGTTCAAGTATCTAGCATGGAATAGCAATGGTGGGAACTAGCAACTGTCTAGTCAGGAATAGCACTGGATACTTCATCAATACAGAATTCCATTCAAATTATCAAAAATGAAAAAAGAACATTTCGCTGAAACAATATGAAGCTAATGAGAATTGATTAAACTCTCAATTTTCTTTTAGAAATCACATTGGTGTAGATAAAGGACACCAATTTACATGGGAGAATTGTGTCATAATAGGTGAAATTTAGGAAGTATGTCTTAGAGTTTGAAGAAAACTGGAATTAGTTGAAAATCTCTCTACCATTGCATGTCTTCATATCTAAGGACTATAACAGTAATCTTTCAAATGTTCAGGATATATAATTTTCCTATTAAAATGAAAATATCGGCTGGGCACGGTGGCTCATGCCTGTAATCCTAGCACTCTGGGAGGCCGAGGCAGGAGGATCACTCAAGGTCAGGAGTTCGAGACCAGCCTGAGCAAGAGCAAGACCCTGTCTCTACTAAAAACATAGAAAGAAATTAGCTGGACAACTAAAAATATATAGAAAAAATTAGCCGGGCATGGTGGCGCATGCCTGTAGTTCCAGCTACCCGGGAGGCTGAGGCAGGAGGATCGCTTGAGCCCAGGAGTTTGAGGTTGCTGTGAGCTAGGCTGACACCACCGCACTCTAGCCTAAGTAACAGAGTGAGACTCTGTCTCAAAAAAAAAAAAAAAAGAAAAGAAAATATCTCCTGGGATTGCATGCCTACTATCGACTAATATTGTAACAATATCAGCTAGCTCTAGATTCCTGCTAATGGGCCAAAGAAAATGTTCTGTGGAATGTGAATAGTTGAGTGGACAACAGGGAAAGAAAGAGGATTGCTATGGAGAAAATACAGGACACTCAGAAACAAACCATATATTTTGGGATTTCATGGCGAAACTTCTGATATTATACTACATTAAACTTTTTTTTTTGGCATTTAATCTATGGGATATTGTATTGGACCAAAATTGAAAAGAGTGGTTTATATTAACACAATGTGGTGCTTGTGCATTTTTACCTTGTTTGTCAGAATGAAAAACATTCTGAAGGTCATCTCTTTCTCCCAGGAAGATTATTTTTTATTCCACTACAATCGGTTAATTTGGCAGAGAGTGAAACCATATGAGAATGGGTTGGTTGCAACGTCATCAGGCAATCAGAGACGACAGCAACACAGCTGTTGGAATGGGACCAGCTGGGAAGATTCTAGTCAGAGGCACAGGCAGATGAAACATTGTTGTTACATGGAGTGATACAGGCAAAGATTTATTAGTGTAATCCTCCAAGAGATATTTAAAATCAGTGCCATGCTCTTGAAGATTATAAAACAGTTTAATATTAATATGTGTGAGATTTCGGCTGTTCTTAAATTTCTTCTTCAAATGCAAATACTACCTTCTTTGAAAATGGAGCACATAAAATCTACTCCTGTTACTTAGAAGCAACATATACCACCACATTACATATTAAAATTTTGTGTATAATATATTTATTTGCATACAGAAATATGTATTTCTATTGTACATTTTATTATTTTTTATAGAATATATATATGAAGCATATAGCATATTCCAGAAAGATACATTAAATATGCACACAGTTCATGCTACAGTGTGCACCCTTTTAAGAGAAGCATATTTAAGCGGCATGGTATTGTATATACATGCTGAAAATACACTTTGCACAATTTCATCCAGCTTTGAGTGCTTTCCTAATCTATTTGCAACACCAGTGCTATGGTTGTTGAAAGGGATATTACTAAACTGGGGGGAAGCGACTATCGATGAACTAAGAGGAGAAAGTAAAAGTAGAGTGCATTGCTGAGTAATTGTTGCCATCATTTTGAACTCCCGTCTCCCCCAGTGCCAGATCTTCAGGATCGAAAAAGCAGTGAATGGACAAAGAGGAGAAAAATATGGAAGCTCCAGCTTCCACATTTCAAACCAGAAAGCTTATCCCTTGTGACTTAATATATCGATGATTTTGTCCTAATACTTGGGAGCTGGCACTAAATTAGAGATGAACTGGTAAAAAGGAAATAATTTCTCTTTTCAAGAAATGAACTGGTTTTTTCTTTTTCATATTCTTAATCTCCTGTTTTCATAAGACCACTCTGAAATATTTACATTATTGCTAGGAAGAGAGAAGAAATATAGACTTGACAGGTATTCACCTTTCCATTGAAAGCAGATGAATCATACTGTTTTTGAAAGAGGTTTTTAATGTTTTTGAAAGTAAAAATTGCAGCTGCAATAGCAACTGACCATATCAACTGCAACCATTTTGATGGCCAACTACTGCAACCTCAATTGACTAGATTCTGTGGCAGTCATGATTGAACATTAAGATGCTGGAACTAACATGCCATGTGCATAGTCTGGTGATTTTGGATATATAGATGTGGCCTATGTTCCCAATCTGTGCGAATTACAAATATACCAGACTCAATAGATGAGTTTTTCTGATACATGATTGTTGGTGAGCATTGCTTTTTTCAAACAGGTGAGCAATTTGCATTGTTATTCTAAAAAATGATGCAAGATTATTTTCCCACTTAAAGGAGGAGGCAAGCTCTAGAAATCCCTTAAAGTAGACAAGAGTTTCTCAACCTTGGCACTATTGACATTTTGAGCCAAATAATATTTGATTGGAGCGGGTGGGGGAAAATGTCCTGTGCATTGTAGGCTGTTTAGCAGCATCCTTGGCCTCTAAACCCACTAGATATCAATAGCTTTCCTCCCAGATGCGACAATCAAGAATGTCTCTACACATTGCTAAATGTCCCTTGGAGGGAAAATTGTCTCTGATTGAAAGCCACTTAAATAGGCAAATCCAGCAATGGTTAATACAAATCCTTGAGTATAGTCTCCATCTCTCTCCAATCATCTACCATTTTCAGTATTCCTTCCATTTTTCTGATCTGTTTAAGAAAGTTTCCATGGTGTGTCAGTCTATCTTCAAATTCCTTTTTTTAACTTGAAGTTTCTCTCTCAATAAGGTTGTGGTGGCTGTGGCGGAGATCAAGAACACAAGGAAGAAAGGGAAGAACACAATGGCAATAGAGAATAAAGGACAGTTTGATTCATGGTGAGTTGGATTGTTAGAGCAAACAAAGACCCTGAATTCTGAATCCTTGACTCCAAAGGTTTCATCCCAACTGAAGCCAAGTCTATGTCATAATAATACAACAAATTAAAAAGTGAAATATTTGGCCAGTCAATTGTTTTGTTTTCAGAAAACTAGGAAGCCCATTGGCTGGTGTTATTCCCACTCAGTTGATACATTGTTTTGAAGAAACAATATAACTATAAATATGGATTTAAAATGTAAAAGTTTATATTAAAGTAATTGTAGAGTAAAGGAATCTATATAAACTGATGTATGGTTATACATGGAAGATTTCTGGAGGTAAGAAATGATTGAAGTTGTTTAAAGAGAAATTATCTTTATAAAGGATAAATACAAATATCATTGGTGATTTGCTTCTTACTCACTTTCAACTTTTTTGTTGTTGTTTCCAATGTGCTTTTTTTTTTTCAACTTTCTAAATTGTTGAGATGCCATCGGTAAGGCAAGTCACACAAGATAAGTCTAACAAGTGCTAGGGTCTAATACTAACAAATTCATCATGTAACTCATATCAGTATTACTGGACAAATGTCATAAAGTCCATAAATTTAAAACGTAAAATACAAAATTTAAAAATGCCTTTATAAATTTGATTTCTATCGATTTGGCCATCTTTAAAAAATCTGATTGGAAGACTACAGGAAATAGTGTAAGAAAAGAATAAGAGGAATAAAAATAACTAGTTACATAGGAATGAGCACAGTCTTCTATTTATTTGGCCTACCAAATATTAATAAAAATCTCTATATGGACGATATTCTATATAATGCCACCATTTAGACGATAGCTTCTGACATGAGTTTTTTATGGTTTAGAATTGGATGGTGGTGAGAAGTGACATGGGAACAGCTACCTACATTCTTCTGTCAGATGCTGTGAGCTCATTTGGCCTCTGTTCAGTTATCCACTGCATTTCTGTCCCAAAGATTACTATAATTCTATTGGAATTATATTAGGAGAATTTTGAAGTTAAGTAAGTTAAGGAGATTTGACAATTTGGGGAATACGGAACATGTGGTTTCAGAAAATGTTTTTGACTTACTTTTCATTTTTCCCTTCACTGGGTCATAGGCTAGTGACAGACCTCACCTGATTATCATTTGAATGTCATCCTTTAGCAGGCATTGGATAGAAGGTCTTACACTCTTGGGACTGACCCAGAAGTCATTGGTGCTATGTGGGGATGTTAATCCTGTTTAAGATTCCAAATGAACAATGCAGCATTCCTTTCCTGCTGACAAAGTCAGGAAGAATTTCATGTTTCACAAGTTCGCATTTCATACATGGTTTGGGCAGATTCAAGTTGAAAAAGAATGCCCTTCCAAACTTCTAGTTTTTTTCATCTCAAAAATCATCTAGTCTTAGTAAACTTTTCCCCACTAGATTGACCATTAATTAACTCGATGAAATCTCAAGTTTATGATGACTTTGGTTTCTCCAGCATGTTTATGTTTTAGGTAGGCTCTTCTGTTAAAATAAAAAGCTAGTTTAGGAGAAAACCACATTGGCTAAAATATGTCACATAGAGAATCATAAATGAACCAAATCTTTATGGGACTTTACACCCCCAAGAATGCAAAAGACACAGTGGGGTGGGCTGAAGTGCCCATTTTCATAGTATCTCTGGCTGGATTTAGTGAAAGTCCTGCAGGGATTTCCCATAAACAATTAGAACAGGAAAGTACAAAAAATAATGCCATAACATGAAAAAAAACTGCTATGACCTATTTGGGTTTTTTGTTTGTTTGCTTTCTTTTCATGGTGGGAAAAGGAAAGGTGAAAAAAACAAGCATTTATTACATTGCAATCCTCCAAATAAGACCATAACAAAAGGATAAAATATGCTTAACACTCTGGAGACCATTTCTGCATCCTTTTTTTGATTTTCTTTCTTCACTTCCCCATTGTATAGTGTTTATTTTTTTTATGTTTAAGTCTCCATGTTAGCTTAAACTGTGGTATTTCATCCTCATATGGACACATGAAAATAACAACAACAGAAAGAAACAGAAAAATAGAACGAGGTTATTCTTCTTGTGCAGACTGATAAAATTGTAGATTCAGAAGCCCTTCTTTAAGAGAGCATGAGAAAACGTAGATCATTCCTTGAATCCACAATTCCAACATGTCTCTTTCATTGTCTCATTGGTCTTAAACTGACCGTTTATAAGGTGCAAGTTTCTCAAACTGGAGCATAGGCTTGATAACAGTGTTGCTATTGGGCTCCTGAATTGCACGTTCCATAATAAGACTATAAAGTGCAATGGCTGAGATTTTAAAACTAGGAGCTCTTTTACCCCTTGTATTCTTCCCAAGCTCCCTTTCCCACTTTCTGCTTTGTCAAAGATGTTTTACCTCGTAGCGCCTATGTTCTTGTAATGACACATGAGCAGGTGTTTAAAGGTCTTCTTGAAGGTGGCATTACAAAGTGCATAGCAGGCAGGGTTGATAGTGCTGTTGATGTAACAGAGCCAGTAACCGATCGTCCACACTGTGTTGGGGATGCAGGGTGCACAGAAGGTGTTAATGAGCACCATGACATTGTACGGGGCCCAAGTGATGATGAAAGCCAACAGAATAGCCAAGATTGTCCTAGTGACTTTCTTTTCTCGGGAAGGAGGAGGCTTCTTTTTTGCAGGCTGCTTGGTCATCTTCACAATCTTACGGGCTACGATGTTCTGTTTTTCATCTCCATTCTGACCTGAAGACCCAACCAGCTCCACGGTGGTATTAGTTGGGGTACATGGGTCACCTTTTTGGGTCTTAGTGACAATTTTGATGCACGTTTGCTTAGAGTTCTCATCTTTGGAATGGCCCAGGGAAGTAGAAACTGTGTTTTCATCCTGAGTTATTTCATCATCTCTCATATTAGAGGCGACAGCACTGACTGAGGTGGAGTCATTGGAGCTCTCTTTCTCCTCCCCCTGGACGCAGTTTTCAGTCACAGCCTCTCTGGGGGCTTTGCCATTCTGGATTTTGTTGTGCTCCAGGCCATCATCACTGCTGGGCATGTTGTTGTTGTTTGGCTTCACTATCCTTCCTTGTACCAGACTTGGAGAAACCGGATCTTGGTTGGCCACAGGCTCCTTCTTGTCCTTCTTTATCCTGCTCTTGCTGGCTCGAGATATGTGCCAATATAGCACAGTCATGATGATCACTGGCAAATAGAAGGCTGCAATGGCGGTACCAAAGGTGACAGCAGCATTGGAAAAAAACTGAATGTAGCATTCCCCATCCTCCACAGTTCTCACCCCAACAATGAACTGCCAGAAGAGGATGGCTGGAGCCCAGAGGATGAAGGAGAGGACCCAGGCAGCTGCAATCATCATCCCTGCCATTTTCGTGGTCCGCTTGACTGGGTAGGTCAGAGGTTTTGTGACACAGAAGTACCTGTCAAAGCTGATAATGAGCAGATTCATAACTGAGGCATTGCTGACCACATAGTCCAGGGCTAGCCAAAGGTCACACACCACAGGTCCCAAAGGCCAGTAGCCAATCACAGTGTAGAGGGTGTACAAGTTCATGGAGAAAACACCTATGATGAGGTCAGCACAGGCCAAGCTGAACAAAAAGTAATTGTTGACGGTCTGGAGGTGGCGGTTGACTTTAATGGAAACCATGACCAGGATGTTCCCAATAATGGTCACCAAACTGAGGGATCCAGCCACAAGGACAATAAACACCACTTCAAAGGTCTTATAAGGGCTGGTTAGACCCAAGCCATTATTAGAGGAGTTTGTTGAGTTATTCATTTTGTATTCTCTTATCAGTAGCCAGGTAGCCAAATAAACATTTAAACCTGCAGGGAAATAGAATAAAATTAACAAATATAATATAAACGTTACTTTAAAATACATCAGATTTATTCCTTTAGGCCACATTATTTCCCGCCCAGATCTTCCTTCCTCTGCATGTTTACTATTCCTACCTGCCTCAATTCCCCAATAAAAGGTAAAGACTTTAAATGTAGAATTCAGAAAGTCCTTTTGGCTGGCAATGAGTCTGAAGTCCAATAACATTTTTAAAGTGTCCATATCTAGTTATGAATATCTATCTATCTATCTGTTTCATCAATCAATTAAACTGAGCATAATACTGATAAGTTGAGCTAAACACACCCAAATTGTATACAAACCTATCCGAAGCATCAAGAATTTTCTAGAATAAATATAAAAATCAATAAACTAATGACAGTACAAAATTATGGAAGAAAGCATAAAACTTATAATATTGAATGTGTGTCTTTTAAATTGCAACTTTCCTCCTGCTAGATCTAAGCCTTTTTCATGATAATATTTACTATGGTGCTAATAAAAATAATGTAATAATATTTCATTAGACAATACACTCTCTCCCAATAAGAATTATTTTTCTTTGGCATCCCTTTTGCACATGTAATCAGTATCACATAGTTAGTATTTCCAATATTCAATATCTTACAAAAGTATTTGCTTATTAAATGCATATTGAACTAAATAAACCAAAATTATACATAAAAACTTTCCAATGCATCAAGAGATTTCTGGAATAGACATAAAAATTAATAAACAAACAAGAGGACAAAATTATGGGAGAAAATACCAATGGTATGAATATTTTATTTTTCAAATCCCTATCAAATCTATCATCTTACTGCTCTTCCTACCAAACCTTCTGTTTGTAGAAAAAGGAATGGAGGCCCAGAAAGATAAAGAAATTCATATAAGATCACATTTCAGGTCAGTGACAGAGACAAGACTGTAGACCTTAGTTTGTTCAATAATTCATTCTTTCACTTTGTCCTCACATGCCTATTGAACAACTTCTCTTAATTAGGCTTTTTGATATTAGGCGTCACTGGGCATCCAGTGATGATTATGGCAGTCCCTGCCTGCTGGCAGAAATGGGTTGCTAAAGAAGCAATTATTAAACATGAGTGTACTTCCTGTTGCCCTACCCTTTTGTGTATAAGTAAATACATAATCATCATTTCTGAGATAACCCCCTGAAATCTGGTGGCAATTAAATGATTTTTTGTAAGGGAACAAGTACGTTTGGGATTTAGAAAAGAAAGTTAAGAGTTCATCAAAAGAGCTATGAGCC
>NW_012143412.1:1863483-1864973 GCF_000956105.1 Propithecus coquereli | reverse complement strand
TAGATATTTGAAATCAAATAGTTTGATCCTTCATTTTATAGACTGAGAAACTGTAAGAGTGAATAAGTGATTTGTCCATAGTCAGCTATTTTTTGGTCATAACTGGTGCTAATAATTAAGTATTATTGGTATAGAACTTTATATTAACATAATTATTTGACTGTCACTCTATCCCCTTTCATATCATTTATTTATTTGTTCGTTTGTTTCTTTTCCCCCTTCCTCTTCTTCCCTCTTCTTGTTTACCATGGGCATGTATTGCTTTTTAAATTAAAAAAAAATTAACTAAAAGAAAATGCAAATTTTAGCGTTCTCAAATATCAGCGTTGATAATCCTGAAAGGCGCAGTCCTGAATGCCATAATCCTGAATACTGAAATCTCAAAGGATCAAAATCCCTAAGGACCAAAATTTCTAAAGTCTCAAATCCTGAAAATCACAATGCCAAAAAAATAAAATCCTGAATGTTGCAGTCCTGAAAGCCAAATTCTGGGGAAGGGATTAGTGCGTTTTGAGTTGTATGCAGGATAATTACATCATGTTAGTTGCATCATGTTAGGTTATTATCTTTATTTGGAAATTAAGTATGGTTTAAGGAGATGTGTATGGGCACTAAGTTGATAAGGGGTGGACTCGTGAACTTAATTTTAGATGTTAACTTGGTGGAATTAAGGAATACCTAGAAACTTGGTAAAACATTATTTTGTGTCTGTGAGGGTATTTCCAGGGGAGATCAGTATGTGAGTCTGAGTGGACCAGCTGGGGAAGATCTGCGCTTAGTGTTGGAGGGCACCGTCCAATCGGCCAGAGGGCCAAAGAGAACAAATACAGAAGGCGAAATTGTTCTCTCTTTGAGAGCTGGGACAGACTTTTCTTTTGCTGTCTTGGACGTCAGAACTCCAGGTTCACCAGGCTTTGGACTCTAGCAGCCTCTGGGTCCTGAGGCTTTCTGCCTCATACTGAGAGTTACACCAGTGGCTTCTCTGGTTCTGAGACCTTTGGACTTAGACTGAGCCATGCATCCCAAGGTCTTTGGCTTGCAGATGGCCTGTCATGGGACCTCTCAGCCACCATAATTATGTAAGCCAATTATCCTAACAAATCCCCTCTCATCTATCTCTATACATGTCCTACTGGTTCTGTCTCTCTGGAGAATCCCGACTAATACAGATTTGGAATTGGAGAAGCTGAATATTATTCCTTAAATATATATTATCTCATGTAATATTAACAACTATGTAAAATACATGGAACAGATTTTATCATCCCCTTTACACAAAGGAAGAAACTAAGGTTATAGAAGAAGTTAAACAACTTATCCATGATCACAAGGCTAGTGAGTAAATAATCTACAACTAAAATCAACTCCCTTTCCTTCGAGTTAGAGACTCTTTCTTTGTTTCCCTTCCCCTTTGGAGAATTATACATTATCCAGTAATATGTTAGGCAGCAGCATAATGATGAACTACACCGAGAGGTTGCTAGTTAAGA
>NW_012143412.1:1859577-1860338 GCF_000956105.1 Propithecus coquereli | reverse complement strand
GAAGACCCCAAGAGCAATCATAGCAAAAACAAAAATAAATAAATGGGACTTGATTAAATTAAAAAGCTTCTGCACAGCCAAACAAACAATCAACAGAGAAAATAGACAACCTACAGAATGGGAGAAAATATTCCCATGCTATATACATGATAAAGGGCTAATAATTAGAATCTGCAAAGAAATCTAGCAAATCAGTAAGAAAAAAATCAAACAACTCCATTAAAAAGTAGGGAAAAGACATGAACAGAAGCTTTTCAAAAGAGGATAGACTAATGGCTAATAAACATATGAAAAAATTCTCAAAGTCGCTAATCATCAGAGAAATACAAATCAAAACCACAATGAGATATCACCTAACCCCAAGTGAATATGGCTTTTATCAAAAAGTCCCCAAACAATAGATGCTGGCATGGATGCGGAGAGAAAGGAACACTTATACACTGTTGGGCGGATTGCGAACCAGTGCAACCTCTATGAAAGACAGTATGGAGATTCCTCAAAGAACTAAAAGTAGACCTGCCATTTGATCCAGCAATCCCACTACTGGTATTTCTCCAAAGGAAAAAAAGTAATTTTATCAAAAAGACACTTGCAATAGAATGTTTATTGCAGCATAATTCACAGTTGCAAAGATGTAGAATCAATCCAAGTCCTCATCAATTCATGAGTGGATTAATAAAATGTGGTATATGTGCACCATGGAGTACTGCATAGCCATAAAAAATGAATTAATACCTTTGCAACAATCTGGATGGAACTGG
>NW_012143412.1:1789254-1858562 GCF_000956105.1 Propithecus coquereli | reverse complement strand
CTGGGATCCAGAGAGAGAGAAGATATGTGATTGTATACACAATTTGAATTGTATATACAATTTCAGAAGAAGAAGGAAGTTGGAAATCAAGAGGAATTCACATAAAGTTGGATTCATAATTGTTTATATTTCTTTAACTTTTGTTTTAAAATTTTAATATTAGTGTATATACTTCTGATAGATTTTTAATTTCTGCTCCTATTTGAACACATTATGGAAAATGGCAAGGTGCTCTGGATGTTCTTTGCCCATCTTGCACCATTGAGATCTATAAATCAGCAGATTCACTGAGCAAACACCAGTGATAGAATCTTCAGCCTTACCAGTGTTATCTGAAATGCCCATGACTGACAGAGTAGCAATAAGGCTCATGTTAGCCTTTAAATTAAATATATGATGGCTAGGCAACATAGTGTGTGCTGAGATAATTAGCTTTCTTCAACAATGTGCTCAGATATTACAAAGTATTATTATATTAATAGAAAAAGATGAAAGATATAAGGATGATTAATACAGCACCACGGGGAAATATCAGAGTATCATTGGAAAGATTTCACTTACTAAGGAACCAGCAGATGACAGTACAGGAGACCTAAGTATTATTCCTTCCTTGCCTTAAGAATAAAATGTGGTAATCTTGTACTATGTTATCATTGATTAGAAAGCAAATGAAGCTTATTTATTTTTAATTTTTATATAACCTATTTATAAATAAATATATTGTGTAATAATCTGATGAATGACATTGCAACTGTAAATTTTTTTCTAACATGGGAGAGATGACCATTGAGGTATATAATCTATATTCTGTTTTAGAGCTCTTAAACATTTCATTAATCCCACTAATTTATAAACCGCCTTGGTACATATATTAAATAGGCTTTGATATTGTTATCGATAATCAATCACTCCTGCCATCAGTGATGCTAGAGAAAAAAAAAGAAAAAAGAGAATTGGGGTGACACTTATTTAAGGAAGCCATGGGAAGCAAAGTCCCTTTCTCTAAAGAAGGGTTTAGTTGTAGACAGTTTTGATATTGATACAGCTGAAGATAACATAGTTTGTGCTTATACTGCAATAACCCTTATGAATCTTGAATATCTTTCAGTTTTACTTATTGCTGAAGGAGAATCCTGGCCTGGGGCTCAGAAGAAAGTCCAACCCCCCTAGCTGACAATATTGACATTCCACACTCTGAGTGCTTTGACAACATCACACAGAAAAGGAGTCAATTTCCACTTTTTGTTTTTTTTTCCTTTAATCAGGTTTTTCTTTGAGCCATACAACACATTGTATGTGTCACTGTACATATTTAGAGCTTTTTTATGTGTTCCTGAATCTCACTACAACAGCAGTTGTGGTGGGGGTGGTGGCCACAGGGAGTAGTGGGAGCCTTGCTAAAAAACCAGGGCTTTCTTCCTTTCTTCTTCATTTCAAAATCTCTTGCTGACATACTAGGTCCTTATATGCCATCAAGGGCTATGGGGGATGGAAGTGAAGGAGGAATGGGTGACCAGACAAAATAGAATACATTCTTGTTAAAAAGGAATATATAATCTATGGGAAACAGAAATTGCTGATAACATTTCCAGTTATCTAAAACAACTCTGGCCAATTTCATAAGTGCCAAAGCTAAGACTCTATGGAGGGAGGCTGGTCAGGTAGGGTGAAATAAATGCAGAAGTCTCCCAGGAAGCCTTTCCTAAATGTGTCTCTCTCTCTTCTCTCTTTCTCTAATTCTCCTTCCCCTTACCATTGGCTTGTATCTGATTTTCTTTTTAACTGTTGTCAAGATTTTGCAGTATAGCTGTCTTCTCAGTAAAGTGCAATATACGATGGTGTGTGTCTGTGTCAGTACATTGAACCTGACAACTGGTAGTTTCAAAAATACAGAATAAGACTCAGCCATTTACTTACCTACACTGAATTTTTTGCTTTATCTGAAAAGATACATCAAAAGCATTCTGGAAGCAATGTGTGAGTTTTTCCCATTTAGGAAATCACAGGACAGGATGGCAGACTTTACTAGATAAGCATTATGTAAAATATTTGAGAAAAGAAAGCCACGCTGAACACACATTGCATTTATCAAGCTGTACCCTTAAGGTTTGTACACATTACTATATGTGAGTTGCACTTTTGTTAAAAGAAAAAAAAAAACGTAAAGGAAAATGATACTAAAGAGTGAACTTAGCTGAAAGAGCATTCTGATCCTCACATTAGTACAAATAGACCAAAATCTATGATTCTTTCTGTGACTTTTTGTAAAAAACATCGGGATTATGCAAGGTCTTATTATGGCGTAAACACGCTTGCTGTTTTGGCTGCCTGTCAAACATAACACTATTCTTAGTGATGCCAGGACAAACTTCCACTCCACGTCAGCCGAGCTATCTTTTTCCCTCTTCAAAACACATCCTAAACACCACTTACCAGAGAAAAGTGTCATGACTAAGGGGGAAAGGGGCGTAAAAGTGATTTAACTAGTAGGACCTTTGTCCTTCTCACTACATCGATGACACCTTTTAGTTATCTGTTCACACAATATAACTCCTGCCAAAAAGGAAAAGAGTTCTGGACAATTATAAACAGAATGAAACCTGGAAATACCCAACCCTTTGACTCTTTTAAAATGCAATTGCATCTGAGTAAGCAGTGCTGCAGCATCCACCCTTTTCTGTACCAGGAATTTGACGGAACTCAAGTATTGATGATGAACGTAATCTAGTAAATGGTGCTGACTAAACAATGTGCTCTAGAGCAAACAGCAACAAAAGAGAAAGTCCTCTGTCTTTCATAAAGGTTGTTATGTTCTCCCAAGGAAGAGAAGTAAAAGGAAAATGGAAGCGACTCCCGGAGAGCTACTGAAAGCTGTGTGTGATTAGGCAGCTGCATTTGAATCCATGTGTCTTATCTTACTGTCTAGAGAAGCTGGAAATGTGTATAGTCGGCTTTTTAAAATTTTGTTTTGTTTTTTCCTAAAGTTGGCAGGCTGCTGGTTTAATAACGCTAAATTATTTAATTCATTGCTTTGAATTAAAAATGTGAATCAAATTTGCAGAGGAAATGAGGCTTGTTAGAAAGCTGATAGAAAATTCGGGAATGAAAGCTGTTGTTCTACAGAAGCTGAGCAATGCCAAACAATGTATCCCTTTAGGAATCCTTTTCAGTGGTGCACGTGCCTTCCATTGGAAGCCGAGGCAGAGCACGTGGCAACATGGAGCTCTGGATAGTGGGTCAAGGACAGCTTTGAAGACAGGAATGGAAATCAGTTTAGGAGCAGGGAGAAGCCAAAGAGGAAGTTAATACTTTTCCTCTGAAGAGTAGACCAGGAGAGTTGGGATAAGAATAAATGGGATTAGAAGTTATGAAAAGATTAGGAGGTGCACAGAGAAGTGAAATTTCTTCTTCTGAGTATAAAGAAAACGAACATACAAATAGCACATCTTATAACAGTTGAGACAAGGACACTTAGTTGTACTTAGAAATATATATTTATTTTAAGTATGTCTCTATTTAAGTCTGCATTGCTTATGCAAAGAAAGGAAAGTTAATCAATGTATGTGTTGTTCTTTTTATAAAAATGCACATTTATATGAAAAATAAAGGTAAGAAGATTACGGTTTGTAGACATAATCTCATTGGTCATCACCTCTTATAACACGTGCTCCTATAAGTGTAAGCTTAATGGACACCGTCATCCTGTTCTTAGCAGTCCCTAGAACATAGGTATAGAGTCCAGAGAAATTAATTCACCTCCGTAAGGCTAAATCTTGATTCCTCTAACTTTTCAATGACACAAGCTTCATATAATTATGATTCATACCAGATTCAATGAAGCTTTAAAAATAAAATAGTAATGAAGTGTAGAGAGTAATGGGCAGCAACTATTTTTATTGTTTCCAATCGAAAGACAAAATGATTGTTTCCCCAGAGCCTGATTGCAGCCTATTTCTGGAACTGAGCGAAATGACCACAGTATTATCCCACTAAAACTTGAAAAATGAGAACATGAAGAAGATTAAAGTCTTTACTAGATGATCTAATGGCAATTGAGATGAGAAAACATAAAAAGCTGCATAAAATCAGCAAAGATTTCTGTATCCAAAACTAATTTGGAGTTAAAATAAAGGAAGAGGGCTGGAGAGAATGAAGATGTTTATGTGGTAAATCAGGGCAGTCAACTCCCCCACCTGCTTGAAAGTAAACCACTTCTTCATGCTAACCTCAGCGGAAACACAGCATAATTGAATGTATTAAGGATAAGTCATCACGGCTGCCTTCATCCTCTCTTCATAAAAACCCCTCCCCTTTCCTCTTCTAATGCCATTAGTTTGAACCTATTTAAATATTCTGACTCCTTTTCATCTCCAGACTCTCCAAACACTTTAAAAAATCATATCTCTCATTCAGACTGATGTATAATTACGGAGCCCTAATCTTTACCTTTCCCCAGGGGGCAGGTTCCATGTTGACTGAGCCCAGTGTGAAAGCTATGACAAAAGTGACACTTTCCTTCTTGAAATATGCCATCCTGGCTCAGAAATGTCCTCAGCACTCTTTATCTGCCTCCATCTTCACCTCTCCTCTGTCATCTAGTAAAAGTAGCTCAATGGTGAGCACTTCACATTTAGAGGTATTTAAATATAATTTCTGTACCTACATAATATCTAAGAAAGGAAAAATCTTCCAATAGACAGTAAATGGAATGGGATTTGTTCATAAATCTGCTAGGCAGGATGGTTTTTTCTTGAAGCACAATCATACTACCATGAGCAAAGCAAACTTAGTATGTATTTTCTGCAGGGATAGAAACGTACACACCTGGCCTCTAAGAGAACGTTAGAGTAGGATCCTGTGATAATTCTCTAGTCCCTGGAAAGCCACAAGATGGAAGGACATAGGCAGCTGAGAGACTGTGCATTGGATGCCCTCACCTAACTGTGTGCGTGTGTGTGTGTGTGTGTGCGCATGCACGCATATGCGTGCACATGTGTGCACACACCAAATGTGTTAGTTAAGGAGGAAGGCATAATAACATATATAAGAAGAAAGGAAAGAGTATCTCTGTTCTTAAAAAGATACTAGTCTAAGTACAATTTCTCATGAAGTATCAGTGCAATGTGACAACATGCTGTGCAAGGGGAACTTGCAATTCACGAAACTGGCCTGTACGCCATTAGCAAGGCCTGAAGAATGGAATCTACCTCTTGTATTCTTCCTCTTGAGGAACAAAGCAGCAAAGGCCCACTGGGCCTGGATATCCACCTAAGAGATATGTTGGCAGGAGTGCTGGCTCGTTGCTCTATGGGGTGGTCGGGCTCTTCTTTCTGTAATTTTAAACACAGTAACTAAGATGCGTCTATGGCTACAGTAGACAAGGCTTTGAAGTCAAACCTGAAACTGAAGGCTATTTCTGCTATTTTCTGGTTGTGTGAGCTTAAATCTGTTGACCCTCTTTCCACATGTACAAGATCTGGAAAATAAAATCAACCATTCACAATTTTTAGGAAAATATACATAACACAACAGGTCCCAGCATAATATACCATAATAATAATGACTATGAAAAAGTCCCTATTACTTAAGTTCATTATAATTTAACAGATGATTCTAAGCAACAAGTAAAGCATTAAAAAGAAATAGAGAAAAAGGAGCAAAACATGCCTTGTTCATGTCTTCCAGGAAAATAAGACAATAATTTCAAACAATTTTTATTGTATAGGTCTATTCTATGTCACTTTTATTATTCGCTTCCATTCATTTTATGGATTCCAGAAATCTTGCTATCATTCTAAGGTATCCTGATTTTTTATGCTGAAATGATAAGTAATGTATCTTCAATCTAAACTTTAAGAAATGTTGATCTAAAATTAATAACTAATTCTCTTCAAAACCAAAAAGAGGGTCCCACACAAGTGAACCGCTTTAAAATTCTTACTGTAGATTCACAAAAGATTATTTAGTGATTCTAAACATATTTTTCCTGAAAACAGTTTATTTTGGAGAAAAAGATTATCTTTCTGAGGGACTAAAGAAAAAATTCTGATCCTCTAGAAATTTAGAGCAAATCCTGAAACTAAGAGATTTCTTGCTGACAAATATAAAAATAGTGAAATTTCACCACGTCAAATTGTGAATGCTTAGACAATAGTCTATGAATACACATACAATTAATTTGTGACTTATACTTACCATATCACTCTAAGTACTGTTTTCAAAGAAACAACTGTTTTTTAAAAAAATTGTACTGTTTTGCTAATTGAAAGAGAACAGCTTATGACAAAGAAAGAGTAGTCATCCTTCCAAATGCCAGTTTTCTTGAGGAACTTGTCTAATGTCTTTTCTCTCTGATTCGTAAATATTTCTCTTGACAACTTCAATCTCTTTAATCCAGATCCTTATCTTCTATGTATTTATTCACTCTCTCCCTCATCCACCCTGTCTTCAGTGAGTGATGGCACAGGTTGTCCGAGGAACCAACTCAAGAGGATGATTCCTCAGTCTTTCATGTTATGTTACTCTTCTGCCATGACTAAGCTAAGAGACTTAACTTTGTTTATGACATGGTGACCACAAAACATTTACCTGGAAATGTCATTTCACAGCAGACACAGCCTCATCATCCTAGAATTCAGGGGCCAGAACTGCTAGAGCTCACCTCTAATGGCAAGACAAGGGGTGTCGACCTCTTGTATTGACAGTCCTTGGGGGCCCTGTCTAGTGTACTGTGGCTACGTCTTATCCTTACCCTGACTCGGTGTGAGGCCCATGCATTCCTCAACCAGTCTATACTGTGGCTGTTGGGAAGGGTGTATTTAATTGAAATGTTCCAAGGAAAGACTCATTTGTAGGCTGCCTCTTAGTCCCTGCTCTTCACGAGAAAACACCCTCAGCTCTGTGTCTGCATTTAGGAATGTAACTTGAGAGCAGCCTGTCTCTGGATCTTCCCTTGTTTGGTTGTTTTGAAAGGCCACTGTAAAGCTCGAAGGTGACAGCTTAACCTGCTTTGCTCAGTGTTTTTTTTTTTTTTGTATTGTTATTAAAATAACAAATGACTGTGCACAAAGCTGACCTCCTTAAACAAGGACAAAACTACTAAGTCACAGTGGGTATAGCCCTGTCTGAGGTGGGTGGGGGAGGAAGTAGCTAGACTACAGAAAGAGTAAAACCAGACATTGGAGGGGGAAGGGATGGTGAAGTGGGGTGGGGAGATTTCCCATTGTGTTTGGCACTATACCCAGTACATCTTCAAATTTCCAAGCTCTGCTTTAAAATAAAGATTGGGGGCTCCTTGAATAAAGTTTAATTTCTGTTTTGATATGATCCCAAGTTTCATAACCAAGTTTTTAATGCTCATAGTATAGCTAGCTCCTTTATTCTTAGTATGAACTGTATATTCCCTTCTAAAACAAAAACAAACCCATAAATGGTTACTTTAAAAGATTCAATGGATTCAATGGAACTCAAACAATATTTTCATATATTGAGGTTAAATGAATTGGAAAATTATGAATCACTTTCAGTAAAGTACACAAAGATACAAAGGCAGAGAATAAGAAATCACAAGAGTTTTGGTCACATGCACTACAGTGCTCAGGATTGGGGTGGATACAGAAGCAAAAAGGTGGACAGATGGACCCCTATTTTGTAACTTGAGGGTAAAGCAAAATAGAAAAAAGAAGTAATTTGAAGGAAAGGTAGATTAAGGGAGACCTTTTGCAATATTTGATTTAGTTGCTTTTCTTTTCTTTTTTTGAATAAGGCTGAGTTATGAAAGACTTAAGCTGAAGGAAGAAAACACTGGTGAGTGAGGGTCTAAAGGTTTAAGAGCAGTCGTTACCACTGGTGTGGCAAGAGCTTAAGGAAGCCAAAGAGAATGGTGTCTGGAGGATGTGGGGCAGGGAATGGCCCAGAGTTAATCTTGCAAATAGAAGGGAAGGGGTTCAGTGTGACAGTAGATTCAATTAGTTTCAGAGATATCAAGGAATAGGAAACTTTTTAAAGGCTATCTATTTGAGGGTGAGGAAGGGAGAGTGTGGCAGAGACTTAAGGAACAATGGCATCTGGCAACTTCATGGCAGCGAAGGCCGTTAAAGCCCGAAACCACAGTAAGCTACTGATAGAATTGACCAAACTGGTAGCAAGAGCCATCTCATTGACAGGGATCTCAGACTGGATTTCAGTTTCTCATCACTCATCTTCATTCATTGCCCCTCTCTGGATTCAAGCCCTGGCTTGACCTGATCTTTCAGCTGTGACTTGTCTGAGTGTTAGCATTAGCAGTAACGCTTTGACAACCCCAAACTCCAGTCTGGGCGCATAAGCCCACTTAAGATTTTTAGTAAGTTTCTTAAATCCTCCAAGGGTAAATTTTCTCATTGCTTATGTTGTGATGACACATGCCTAGAAAGTTATTAACTTCAATAATTAAACAAAATAATACTCACAAAGGGATTTAAACCAAGCCTCCCACTCCAGGCTTCTCTGCCTTTATTCATGGGCTTAAATAAAGGCTTACAATTGGCTCTGGCTAGGTTGGGAGTAGAAACAGAAAGAGAATTTCTTTCACAGTCATACAATTGCCAACTGTGCAATAGGTCTATTTGAGATGTTGCTTTAATACTTTCCGTTGTTAGAAAATATATTTTTTAATTTCTTAAGCTCAGATGAATTATAGAGCTCTGCTCTACTCATTCCATACAATAACAGATTTTTATGAAGTCATAACCTCGCACATTCAAATAATCACTATTTATTACTGGTTCTATTGTTTTCTTGTCGTATAAGTTTATAATAAACAAATTTGCTAATAGTTGTTTCCTGTTCACTAACTTTATCCAGAAAGAGATCCTGGTTATCAGATAGTGTCAGCATATGAAGTATTAGGAAGCCAGACGTACTCTCTGTTCTGTCGACTTATCCTGTGCATAGAACAAACTGTAGCATATTATGGATACCCAGAGCAAAATTCTTTCATGTATGGCTCCTGTTTAACTATTAATATACTTTTGAAGCATGATAAATAATAATGATTATTATTAATAATGATTTCCTCATTAATTTGATTAATGAGGATTTCCTCACTAATAATGATTTCCATTTTTAGATTATATGGTAAAAAGCAAACAGGTTAAGAAAAAAAGAAGGATATGAATTAGCAATAGTGTTCATGGGCCAATTTAATGCGTATGTCAAATAAACCTACCATGTGAAATAAACCTCAGTCCTAAATGATCAGTTTGTCTATGTGAGGTTTTCCCTATAATTTTAGGGTTTGATATTGCCTTTACTTTACTGCAAACCACCTGTTTGGCTCTCCTAACTAACTGGTAGCTGGTTCTGTTGTTTTTTCCTCCTGAGCCATTGTATGTTCATGTTTTATTTCTTACTGTAAGACTTCAGGGGTGCTATCTGAGAGGGGTTTTAATTTTGAATCTGTTTCATCTCAAAAACAAAATGTTTAATTATGCAAGATAGTGTCTTCTTCAGGAATTCGGGCAGATTGACAGTGGACACATTGTCCAACCACATCACCCCTCTATTTCTCACCTTGATCTGTTTGCTTTTAAGCAGCAGTGTTGGTCTGAACTCATGGAAAGAGCAGGGGTCTGTGATATTAAAATATCTGTACTCTCATTCCAGACATGGTATTTAACCTCTCTGAGCTTCATTTTTATCCTCTGTGGCAGTGAGGACATTTGACTCTAACATCTCTTTCAGCTTTAAAAGAGTCTTAGGATTCTAATTTTACTTTAATCTCTTAGGATCCATATGATGCTGACTGAGAGGTCAGAGATGATGTCACCTACTTCTCCCTTAGATCTGCATTTTCCTAAATACTGCACCCCGTGTACCTACAAAGAGAAAACAGTTCCCTCTCTCTTGAATTTATACTAGTTGAGCCTTGCTGGCATTACTGAAGAGGCTTCTGCTCTGTGTCAAATGGTTTTCTTTGTCACTGTCTCTATTCTTCCCACCCCCAGTATCCTGGTACTACATCTCAGCCCCCTCTGTGACCCTTCATCCATGTACACTTTAAAATTAGATTCAAATTGCTATCTGTGTCTTCATTTCACTCTCAATATTGAAAACATATAAACATGAACTAATTCTCTCAATCTAGCTCCATATTTACCTACTGACTCATCAAAAAGTGACTTTATCACTAGAGCAAGAGACCATATAATAGAGAAGGAAAGTAATTTACTTGGCCAGTTCATTTGTGTATTCTCACAAATGTCATGGCAAAGGTTTGTCCTTGGGATAAGGGTATTTTCTCGCCCAGTCTGGTCTCTCTGTCTGATTCCTCAATTAACTGACACCTCTGTGCCTATGATTTCATCATGGACTAACTTCGTGGACAAACTAGGAATAGTTATCCAATGACTTGCACACTCCTTTTACAGCATGACTGTAATTGCTGCCTGAGTAGCACTGCAAGGAGGGAGGGAAATGAAAGAAAGGCTCTTGGACAGAGTGATTTTAAGACACGCAACAATTTGCAAAGGGTAAGGAAAGGTATTCTGAAAATTTCTATTGGAAGCTTGAACTCTAACAAAATTCCAAAGATTAGACAAGAATAAATTGGCTCTTGTGCAGTATTATGTTTCATGTTATAGAGCAGAATACAGTGCTAAGAATATCTACATTAAGTCTAAAATAAAAATGATGTGGTTTTATGATTTTAAAAATACATGAGATTTATTCCTATGTTTTTGCAGTGCTTACAAACTTCCCTCTGCCTTTGGACATTAAAAAATAAAAAGTACTGTGAATTCCTTTTTTCTGATTTTCAAATTAGAACATTAGAGAAATAAACCAAACAAAAAAAGATTTTGGATCATTCATACCTGACCCACAAGAGCTATTCACTTTATTTGACCATTCACAGATAATTTTCTTCCAGCTAACTTGAGGGGAAAAAGCAGCGAGTGGTATTGATTTGTTTTTTGTTGTCAAAGACCATATAGCATGGTTGGAAGCACCTGTGAAATTTTGCTACTGTTGAAAACTTATCTTCCTACACATATGCATGAGCAAGCATGCAATACACTCACCCACATACACATATAATATTTAAAAGTTTCAGATTACATTATATATGTCAATGTATTATCACATTATTTAGGATACTTTTAAAAACTGCATATTCAAAATAATCTGTTTGCTTTAATCACATACATCTTGAAAAATAACCTAATGATTATGACAATTATTTGAGTAAAAATAATAGTGCTAAATGTGTTCATTGGAAAGGAGTAGAAGGCACTTTGAAAAGTAAATATTATATGACCTAATAAATACCTCTGTATCAAAAAAGGAATTGATGTGGCTTATGTAGTGTGGCCCAGCCAGTAAATGTGAGGTGGAAATATTTTTAAGGCAAAGACATAATTTTGATGATTATATTACAATGCAACTCAAAAATAACTTCATATGGAATAACCACTAAATGTCAGTAAGCATGGATACAAAATACATTACTGAATCACCATTGATGTTTGAGCTCTGACACTTTTGACTATAGAAATGACACATTTACTTTTGCTTTAGAACGTCCCCTCGTTCTCCCCAAAGTCTGTCACTTTGTGATGTGGAGGTCAGAAGGGGTTAGAGCATGGGAGCAGGTACACTCAGAGAGCCAGAGGGAGCACTGGGAAGAGCAAGCTCTTGATTTTACCTTTCACAGTTAGTATTCTGCATTTACGTGGCATTGCAATAATCACGTGTAAGCCAGCAACCTTTAAGCAAAACACCCCCCTCCCTTTTTTTTTTTAGCATTGAATATATGAGCTAATTGACTGGATTTTTTAAAAAACTTTTCAGTTGGTAGCTATGACCTCTATGTGGACTGAATTTATGAGTGTTTCTTTTGAAAAAAAAACAGGTATGGAAAGCATTTGAGATGTGTGTTTTCCACTATCTTACTTATCCCTGTTGCTTTGGGGTTGGATTTCCTTGATCATAGAATTTTGGACTGAATTCCAAGGCCAATATATTTGAAAGCTTTTCTTTACTGATGAAATAAGCTCAAAACCATGCACTTATCCCCATTCCCATCTTCTTCCTTACCTAGGCTTATTTTAGTGATAAGCAGAAACCCATTGGTCTAGAATTGGTGGCTTTCTCATCAGTGGCCATCTCTGGCATGTCTCTGTATGTCTGCCAAGGGGCTGAGAGCTCACCTTCAAGGGAGTTTGTGCACAGGCACTACCTTACAGCTCCCCACAGTCCCCAGGGTGCTAGCACTGAGAAGAACTAACAGTTTTTGAATATCTAAAAAGAATTGGCCCAATTCAATTTTTATCCTTCCTTTTATAGATAAGAAAACTAAAGCACATTGGGTGAGTATTTTTCCCATTGCCAGCTAATTAGTGGAGTGGTGCTGCTCAGACTTGAAGTCAAAGAGGACTCAGAGCAAAGCTTTTGCTCCTGATCATGCAAACGTCTCACTTGTTGAAGCAAGAATATGTGTGTCTGCTCTCTCACCCTCTCTTTCTCTGTGTGTGTGTGTGCGTGCATGTGAATGTACAGTTGTAACTTACTTCTGAAAATAAAAACACCACTCAGTGAACTGGGCTTACTGTAAGCTCATCAATATTTGTCGTGACTGTGTGACTATGACAGTTAATTTTATGTTTCAATTTGGTTATGGCATAGTTCTTAGTTATTTAATCAGGAATTGAGGTGATGCCATGAAGATATTTTGTAGATGTCGTTAACATCTACAAATTGTTGAATTTAAGTAAATGAGATTGCTCTCAATAATACAGGTCCTTATTCATCAGTTGAAGCCTTAAGAGTAAAAACTAAGATCTCTTTCAGAAGAAATTGCACTCCAAGACTACAGCATTAATTCCTGACTGAGTTTCTAGCCTGCTGGCCTGCCCCAAATATTTCAGATAGCCAGTGCCCTAAAGATTTAAGACTTGCCAGTTCCCAAAATTGCATGATTCAATTCCTTAAAATGAATCTCTTTAGATAGACAGAAATATAAAGTTGATCCTTGTTATTGATGGTAGTTATGTTCCATAAAATCAATAAGAGCACTGAATTAGTGAATACTGAACCATTGTTCTTAGAGGAAATATAGGATTACAATCAGAAAATTTTGAAAATTCAAAAATATTAAAATAATTTAGCAAAGTTTAACACATTAAGCCATGTCTTAAGGTAGAATGTGGACCCTCTTCCTGACGAATTGAATGAACTTGATCTGGAATAGCAAGTGTATCTTAACAAATGATTTGTCTCTTGTCTTTGGAAGCTGAAGTAATTAGAAATGTCCTAATATGACAATCTAGATGAATTGTATTTTTTTCATAGTAATATCTGATGTTCAATTTGACTTGGACATATCTATCTTTCCAAAGGATTACTGTGACTTCATAGCAACTTAATGTTGTGTCTATAAAATGTATTAATGTATTCATTTAACAATGTATTGAGTACTTACTATACACCAGGCTTTGGGTGCTAGAGATAAACTCTTGATGGGTAAGATCCAGACCCTGCACTCATGTTGCTAAAAACCTGGTAGGAAAAAGAAAGAAAAAAGTGTGGAAAACAGTAAAAATAATTACAAATTGCCCATAAACAGGAAAATGGGACATGTTAGTCTTTATAAGGATAGAGGCTGCACTGGAATCATTGGGAGAAAATTCTACTGTTGCTCGAGTTAGAAACTAAAACCTGAAATACATGCATCTGTTCTTCAAAGACAAAGGTTTACTTCTCCAGAATGTGGAAGACTGACATCTCACATAGGCCTGGGAATAGAATCCCATGTATTGAAAGAGAAGTGATTCTGAGAAACACAGCCTAAGGAAACACCTACAGCCTAAAAGAGTGTGATAATAGTAGATATTATAACCCTAACTCTAAGAATGGGAATTGGCAACAATAGGTTGTCCTCCATGAAAAGGAGTGTGTTTGCTGAGTTCACTCACACAGAATCATTGAAAATTGATTATGCATATAATTCTATTAGGTAGACATGGCAGAGAAAGGATTTTAATCAGAGAAAGAAAACCAGAGATGGTTGTTAATCTGTGTAAATATCTATGAAAAAATGCATCTCCCTCCTCACCTCCAGATGGTAGCTAAGAAAGTTAACTCAACCCTGGCAACATTCTGAATACTACGGAACCAATCTCAAAATTGGTTGTAAAAATTAAATATGTGCAAAGCTATAGTAATCAAGACAGTGTGGTATTGGCAAAATAATAGACAAATAGATCAATGGAACAGAATAGACCAGAACTAGACCCACATAAATAGTCAACTTATCTTTGACAAAGGAGAAAAGGCAACACAATGGAGCAAATATAGTTTTTGCAACAACTGGTGCTATTGTTGGACATCCACATGCAAAAAGCAAAACAAAACAAAACAAAAAAACAGAAAAATATAGACATAGGCTTTATACAATTCACAAAAATTAACTTGAAATGGGTCATAGATCTAAATATAAAATGCAAAACTATAAAACTAGAAAGTAACATAGGAGAAAAACCTACATAATTTGGGGTATGGTGATGACTTTTTAAATACAATGCCAAAGGCATGATCTATGAAAGAAATAATGAATTAGCTGAACTTCATTAAAATTAAAAACTACTTTGTGAAAGACAATATTGAGAGAATTAAAAGACAAGCCACAGACTGAGAGACACTTCTGATAAAGGAAAATTATCCCAAATACACAAGGACCCCCTAAAACTCAACAAAAGTAAACAAACAACCTTATTAACCAATGGGCCAAAGATCTTAAAAGATACCTCATCTAAAAAGATGCACAGATGTCAGATTAGCATATGGAAAGATGCTCCATACCATATGTCATCAGGGAAATGCAAATTAGAGCAACAATGAGACACCATTACACACCTATTAGAATGGCCATAATCCAGAACACTGGAAACCCCAAGTGCAGGGGAAGATGTGGAGCAACAGTAACTCTCATTCATTTCTGATGGGCATAAATAATGATACAACCACTTTGGAAGATATCTTGGCAGTTTCTTATAAAACCAAATGTGCTCTTACCATGTGATCAAGCAAAGGATCATAGGCTTCTGGGTATTTACCCAAAGAAGTTCAAAATATGACCAGACAAAAACCAGAACATGGATATTTATAGCGGCTTTATTCATAATTGCCAAAACTTGGAAGCAACCACAAAGTCTCTTAGTAGGTGAATGGATAAAGAAATTGTAATACATCCAGACAATGCAGTATTATTCAGTGTTACAAAGAAATGAGCTATCAAGCCATGAAAAGACATGAAGGAACTTCAAATGCATACTGTTAAGTGAAAAGACAATATGAAAAGACTAATACTGTATGAATCCAACTATATGAAATCCTGGAAAAGGCAAAACTATGGGGACAGTAAAAGAACAGTGATTGGCAGGGATTGCTAGGGGTGGTGGTGTCGAATAGGTGGATCTTAGAAGACTTTTAGGGTAGTGAAAAAAACACCCTGTAACACTACTGATGGATATATATCATTATACATTTGTCCAAGCTCATAGAATATAAAGTACTGCAATTGAACACTAATATAAACTATGGACTTTGGGTGATAATAATGTGTCAACATAAACCCATTAATTGTAATATGTACATCACTCTGGTGGGGGATGTAAAGTATTGGAAGAAGATAATGGGAGAGATTATGCATATCTGGGGGTAGGAGGTATAGGAGAAGCCTCTGTACCTTTTTCTTAATATTGCTCTGAACCTAAAACTTCTCTAAAAAGATAAAGTCTTCAGAAAATAAATGTGATCATGGTGATGTTAGAGAGTAGTCTGAGCGAATGTAAAGAGGTGGAAACTGCATGTAAGTTCATTGGTGCTGGAAAAGCACAGCTGTGTCTGGGAGAGATGAAGGGAGGTGTCAGAGTCAGAAAGGAGTTAAAGGAAAGGAGTTAAATGAAGTTTACCTGTTCTACTTATTAAACTCAGACTTCATGCTATAGTGGATGGGGATCTGATGAGGGTTCTAAAAAAGGAAGTCCTGTGAATAAATTTGTATTTTTAGTAGGATTCTGAGATAGTTGTGAAGGGGATGGATTTTAAGGGACAAAACCGGGAGCAGGAAGACTATTACCTAAGTCATGGCAATGATCCATGGCAAAAAAGGGACCTCGGGCAGAACTAAATGATAGGGACGGAAAAGATGGGCTAGGTTTCAAAATATCTAAATGAATGTAGGAGAAGAGAGAGGAGGAGGGATCAAAGATGACATACACATTTCTACCATTAGTGTGAACTCTAAAAAGCAGAAGGACTTGAACTCCTTACAGGAGGCTAATGAGACCACAGTGGATATCACTGATGCACATCTTTAACAATGAGCTTGCAAGGCAAGATAGATTTTATTCTCATTAAGTGAACTGCTTCTCAATTAAGCATCTGGATTTGCATAGGTTTGGGTTTACCATGTATCATACTGGAATAGAAAGAGCCCTGAGAACCCTATGACCTAAATTTCAGTCCTACTTCAGTCATTAATCATTGTGTGACCTTGAGTTAGTTACTTGAATAGTTTAACTTTCATCCCTTTAAATATTAAATAAAAACAAGGAAAATCTATTAGATGGAAGAAGATATATAAAGGCAATATCCAAGAAGTAAAAACCATAAAAACTAAAAATATTTATCTTAGCACAGATTTTCCCCCTAACATGTATAGAAATACATTATCAAATGTGGAGTTGATAGAGCATTGTGTTCCAGAGAATGAGGTCTAAAATTCAACTAATGAGAACAGATCCTGTCTCTGTCACTTCCTAACTGTGTGACTTCTAACAAGTTATAAAACCTCTCCATGCCTTAATAAAATTGGAAAATTAATGGTACCAACCTTATAGGTTTGGTGGGAAGACTATATAAGATATTTTCTTAAACTCAATATGCACTGAACAAATATTAATTATTATGAATACATAAATGTCTATAAAATACATGTATGCGTATAGGCATGTTTAGTAGGCTGAATCATATAAAATTGCCTATATTCAACCATTTTGACTTACACAAATGGCAATGTCCTATAATTAGATCATAAATATTTATATATAGTGATCTTGTTATCTTTTTTTGCTAATCTTCTTAGGCAAATATTGGCTTCAAGACAGTTGAATTTCTTGTCCACTAAATTACTATTTGTCTATTCTATTTGCTAACAATGGTGAGAAAAGCAATAAAGAGAGCAGACTGAGCCCAACAGTACTATTAGATCACAACTCAGAGCTGTATAAACTCGAACAAATTACTCAACCCCTCTAACCCTCAGTCACCTCCTCTCTACAATGAAAAAATGATAAAATTGTTATAAGTATTAAATTAGATGATGTATGTAGAGTGCATACCTTCTAGGCCAGCAGATAATGAGCTCTCAAAAATGTTAGCTATCAGTACACAAATCATTAATTATCCACCTGAATTCCATTGTATACTGATGACATTATATTTTCTGTCTTGCAACTTCTTTCCCTTTCCCTCCCCTTACCTCCTCTTCTTTTCCTTCCCTTTTCCTGAACTTCCTTCTCTTTCCTTTTTCTTTCCTTTTCTTTCCCTTTCCTTTAATTTCCCTTTTAATGAGGAACCACTGTGATTGACTACATCTGAATTATTCTGGATCTATGTATTTATAAAAAGAACTTTCCTGGACAATAATATATTGTTGTATAGTCATTACTATTATTATTTTTGCTTTTTGGGAGGATGAAATTCTTGCAAATTTATTTTTGTATGTATGACTTATATACACAATATTTCATCTCATCTTAGAAAGGGAAAATACTAATGTAATGCCAATCTATGTACCTTACCTATTTGCTTGCAGAAGTGTGTAATAAGAAAATTTTGAACTTTTGTGATCAATAAAGAATGTTACACACAATCCCTGAAAGAGAGAAGGACTCAATTGAAGACTATTTAAGTGGCCCCAGAGAGGGCAATTTGGTTATGACTACAAAAAGAGGGATGCAGATTTAAAAGGCATCCAAGGACTAATCTCCTGGAAATAGTCCTTGGTAGCTCTAATTGATACATCCTTGCCTGTGCACAGTTTACCCATTTGCCATTTGCCCTTCCCCAGTCCGTTAGCACAGCTGTGGTCAGTGTGAAGTGCAGTGGCAAATAAGCTACACTGAGAGTCTCTATCTTCAACTGCTAGGGCCATGTTAATTAAGCATCAGGTGTGTAATAAATGATGATAAGTTAATCTGATTGGCAAGGGTGAGTCCCTGATTCCAGAACATGCGGATGTAGGGCACTATGGGTAAACCACCAGAGCAGTCTCCTATAGGTAGAGAAAGAAGGATAGTGACAGGGGCAGGGACGTGTCACAGCAAGAGAGGGCACCTCTGAATGGTTGTCTGAAGCAAAAGAAAGAAGTTCTGAGCTCAGGCTACAGCTATTTCAACACAGGCCCTCTGCTGACACTGAGGAGCAGGGTTAGAGGACAGCAATAGGAGCCTGGACTTTAGGGAAAGGAGAAAGGGAGAAAGAAGAAGAAGAAAAAGAAAGAGAAATAAAAAAGGATACCTGGAGGCAGAACGAAATTCTATCAAGGATATTAAAAGCACATTTTCTCAAGGAAAAGACCCAACAAGTTTCTTTTTGGTTTGTTCTGGTTTTGCCAATTTGTTTCAGTTTTACCCAGTACAAAGATGTAAGATATTTTGGATAAGATTGCAGGTAGAAATTAATAAGTGAATAAGTGCATGCATGTACTAATAAATAAATTGAGTCCAATGAAAGATGGGTGTATTTAATACACAATCAGAATAATTTTGAACAAACGTAAAACTTGTGCTCAACCTAGAACCATTTCCTAGAACTGGAAATGGTCCCAATAGACAAGGGAAGCCGGGTAAATTACATATTATGCAGGTGTATCTGATGGAGCATGCTGAAGAATGGGCCTGCCCCAAGGGTGGAGGGAAGCATTATTTGACATTTCCTTAGCTCCTTGTAAAAGACATTGAGACCAAATTTTTAATAAGACAAATATTGTCAAAATTATGATCAGACAAATCATGGAAAGACAAAAATGGCTGATCCTAATTGACCGAATGTGTCTTAATGGATGAACGAAAGATGTAAGAACGTAGGAGGCCTATGTCTTGCAAGCAGTTGAGTGGCTTATAATAAATTTAACTATCCTATCATCTAGACCTTGCAGAATCTGTATATATAGTCTTCTTTCCTTTGCTCTTAGCTAAGTTTGGAGCTTAAAATCTATTGGTAAGGAGATTGAGCCTGCAAGCACATTGCTTCCTTTTTTTTTTAAAGAATGAATTAAGGATAGGAAAGTATCAATATAAATAACTATATCTTTGAGGAAAAAATGGAGTATCTAGAGAATTAAAAAGAGTAGGATGATTAATGCTTATTATTTAAAAATCTGACAAAATAAGGAAATGCTTTGGTGCTTCCACAGTCATAGGTTCAACTTCAAAGATAGTGACAGGGTGCTTTCAGGGCCTGCTGAAAAGAGTGAACCCCTCCTTTTCATTCACTGCCCAAATGTGAGTCATATATCAGCTGATTGGATCTTCATCTATTTCTAGAATGATAGAAAAATGGGTCGCTTGATGTAGTTATTGAAAATCCATCCATTTATATCAAAAAGAACAATGAAGAGCTGTCATTATCCTCAAGATCTCCCTCCCCTCTGTTTCTTAAGTTTGTAAGCAATTGAAAAGCTATTAGGAGATTTTTATTTGCCTCACTCACTGGTTAAAAAATTACCCCAATGTGAAAGCCAATCTTTGCCAAATAAATATGGAAAATGCTAATGTTATCATACATACCATTAATCCAAAGAGGTCAGCACAGCAGTTGAGTTCCAGGTAACTCATATATATCTTAATATCGGCCCTCTGCAGTGCAATACTACATAGGGAACTTAAGGAAATTCTCGAATTACAGTATCTCCTAAATATAAGACAAAGAGATTTAAGGTACACTGGAACTGACTCTAAGGTGCTAATCTAGGTCTTTTCTTGTAAATAGTCTTGGAAGACTGATATGTAATCCTGCCTTATACTGATATAAATTCCATTGGTTTCTTCAGTGTCATTACTCAGGATGCTGCAGATATTAGAGGTGGCTTTCAAACTTTAGCAATCTCTAAAATCCTAGTAGCTATTCAAAAATAATATGATTGAAATGCATATGTGCTTGTATATGTAGAGTTCACTTCAATGCTGTGTGTTGCAACTTTGACATCAGGGTTTCTAAAACCTTACCATGATGCTAGACCAGCAATTGAAATGTTTGTATAGCACATTAACTAATTCCATGAGTTGTTAAAAGATGGTCTGTGGAGTAAAACCATTCCACTGCCAAATAAGTTTAGGAAAAAACTTACCCTTAATTCTTCTTTTGGTGAGTCACAATGTACACTGATGTGTTCAAGATGCTTCAATAAAGCAATCATTTTAACTTCAATTATTTCATTATTTCTCAAAATTATTTGAACAGAGAACATTTCTTCTTAAAGGATATATATGAACATCTTATAGAAAAAAATACACCTTGGGACATAGTTTGGGAACATTTTGATAAATAAATCAAAATATTAATTTGGCATGTGAATTGAAATAATTGAAGTTTCCTAGACATTCCAATAATCTTTTTACCAACTTGCATTTGTATATACTGTTTCTTCTCCCTAGAATGATAGTCTATCATTAGCAACTCACCCACTGCTCTGCCTCATAACCTAGATTGGATAAGACCTTTCAAGTGACAACTTAAAAGTAATTTCTGTGGGAAGCCTTTCCTGATACCTCAAGACTGCATTGTGTGCCCACCTCTGATCTTTTCTAAAACCATGTACTAGCTTTATATTAGCATTTACAATTCTTTCACGTCTTTATTTAGTTGAAGAAATTGTTTGTGTCTTAGTCGCTGTTATAAAGTCAGTGCCTATTATAAGACTTTGTGTTTGGGAAATAACAAACAAATACTTGGTAAATGGATGAGTGGGAAGATCAGGGGAAAATGGTTCAGGGAAGCATATCCTCACAGAGAGAGGTTTAGGGAATCAGGGGAAACCACAGCCTTCCGGTACCACTAGAAATCTATCCCAGAGAGAATGCAGATCATGCAGCCAATAACATGATGGAATTGGTTATAGCGGACATTAAACTCTTCATCATGTGAGTAAGAAAGCCCTTGGGATAATTTATTCACAAGTTGCTTACTAATCTGCTTTAGAGGGAAGCCATGTGGAGAGCTTCTCTTGGATTCCAAAGCAAACAGATGTTCTCTCTCCCACAATGGTGCCAAGCTACTTGCAATTTTTTTTTCCTCTAAAATCCAATAGTAGTACACATAGTACAATAGGAGTTTTATACATTTTCATGGAAAAACAACTACATCATATACATAGTCAATAGACTGCAACATTTTCAGAAAAAAGAAAAGCTTGATGAATGGAATTAAGGCAATGACTGTCCTTGAGGAAAAGCAAATGTCGCTAGTGCACTAGTTAGAGAATTGGGGGCATTTTTCCAGGAAGCAAGTTGATTCAGGATTGGTGTTGAGTTCCAGCTCTGCAACGAATTTCTCTCTTTAAATAAGCTAAAATCTGGCCTGCATAGAATTTGCTCTGAGTAAAAGCAAAATCGAAGGCTCACCCGTAGACCTCTTCTATTGTCACTAATGTTCAGTACCTCAAAATTTCAGACCCGATACACAAGAATAGACTCCTAAGTAGTTTTTCAGCTTTTCTTTTTCCACTCCATTTTGTCCTACAAATAACAAACTTGATGCAGAGCTTAAGATCCCAGGCTGTGCCCAGTTCACACACCTGCTCTGCTGTGTGCTACTTGAGTTACTTGTGCAAGCTCCTTCGTCACTTTATTTCTCAGTTTACATATCTGGAAAATGGGGATAATAATATTAACTACATCATAGAGTACTATCATGATTCAATTAGTTATTAAATGTCTAGCACTTATAATAAACACTAGGTATTAGTTATTATTAATTTTGTTAATATGAAAATGTTAATATTTATCACCATAAACCAGTAATGTCCCCAACTCCATATCCTATTCAAAATTTCCTAAGAAGATTCCACGTGTAAATCCCTAAACTCGGAAGTCTTCTATTTCATATAATACTTTATATGACACTCTTTCTTGATATTTACTTTAAAATTCATCCTGCAGATCTCCTAAATATAACTTAATTTGCTTAACCCTTAGCCCAACATTCAGTTTTTGTACACATGGTTCACTTTTCATAATATACTCTTTCATTTTTCTAACTAGCCAATTTCTACTCATTCTTCAAGGTCTAGTTCTAATGTACCTTAATTGGGAAGATCACTCTCCTATCCCTGTAATCATAACGCTTTATTTTTCAAGCCACATAACACTTAGCATTGTGTCACACATGGGCATTGACATGTATTTCACATAGACATATCTTAATACATTCTTCTTGAAAATATGAACAAAAACCCACTACCCCTGAGAGTATTGGAATTACCCTGATGGATGTACATTATGAGTGGAGAAGGTGATAAACTTTCCTACTCTATTTTCTTATTTCCACTGCTTGGCTCTTTTATTATGGGCACTAATCTTTAAAGCTTCGTTCCAAACAACACACCAACTTGCAAAAGTGAAGGCAATAGAAAGAGACAAAATGATGGGAAATATTATAGCACTCCTTAATAAAGTAGCAAATGTCTGCCCCTTGACATTAATATTATAGACCTTGTTTGAACACAGTAAAAATAATGTTTTAATATTTGAGAATGCCCATGTGATGATTTTATTGTAGAGTTTTATTTTGTCTTACTGGGACGTTACAGAATAATTTTTCCACGCTAAAAAGTAAAATCTTAATCTCTTACTCCCTCCCCATCTTCTGTGAAAATAATTACTAGTTAGTTCCTTTTTACTTCCTTTGCTCTTTCTTTGTCCTTTTCTACTGGGGTCTGTGGTAGAGAATTCATATATTTCTCCACTTAGAAATATAATTTTATTTCAGAAAGGGGTACGAACCGCAACTAAACCTATTTACCCTACTTTTTCAGAGTAAGGGGAAGGAAAGTTACTACCATGTGGCTCAAGTGACTCCAGAACACAAATAGAAAGCAAGAAAGTGAGTTATAAGTCATTTAGGAAAATGACTTTTTCTTACAGAGTGCTGTATGGTCCACTTCTCTGATATCACATCTTACATCCTGACATCTTCCACAAGGAGTCATCTTCAATTATTACCCACTCTTACGAGCTTTAAAGTAGTCATTTTGAAACTGCATGATTTAGAAACTAATTATAATCTGTCTTGCATTGTTCGGTCCCATATGGTAAGTTAGTAACCTGGAAATCCTCCTTGAATTGCCCCACAATTTTTAAACTTTTTTCCCCTAAGATACCATTTCTTTTATATACTGCATATTAGTCACCATCTTTACATTACTACCATCACGATATTAGTTCTGAGTTCTCATCAGTTCTCACCCTCAAAGGCTACCCTGCTGGTCTCCATGGCTTCAGTCTTACTCACTCAAATTTTTCTTCTACTCTGACCTCTCAATGATCTTTCCAACTTACAAACTTAAATATGTCATTCTGCTGTTGGAAATTTCTCAACACAGAATAAAATCCCAAATTGAATGGCCTAAAAGAAATTTCATGGGAAAGTTCTGCACAGTTGCCAAGCCTTGTCTCGTTAGTACTGTATTCTCTCACACTACGCTGTTGCTTGAATAATACGCCATAGCAACACTGAATTAGCTGCAGCTATTGTAATATGGCATATGCACTCAAGCCTGTGTGCTTTTATGCATTCTGTCTATTTGGAAAGTTTCATTGCTTAAATATTCCCTCTATGTCTTGACTAAAATGGCCTCTTCTCATGTAAAGCCTCCCTTGATCACCCCAAAGAAACTTAGATGTTCTTTCCCCTGATATACAAGACATTTTATGTATTTCCATTGTAACAAAGTTATTGCTATGCAATGGAGTTTGCAATTCTATGTTCTCAATCAGAACTTGAAACAAGCACTATGTCTCTTCTGCTTAGCACAGTGTCTGGAACATAAAAGGCATTCAATAAGTATTTGTTGGATAAACGAATCTCAGATCTCCTCACCTAAAAGATACCAATCTGAGAATAAAGACCATGATAACCCTCTCTGTGCCAAAATCAGTGTTGAGTGCTTGGTAGGACCTTAGTAAGTAACTTCTGGTAAATAGACTGATTTATTCAGGTGACACAAACATAAGACAATCTCTAATTTTATTTCTTATATTTGTGATGGGTTCTCACATACAAGAGATTAACAAAAACACTTGACTGCAGCTAAGACAGAAAGTAAAAGTGACAATATTACAAAATGTGTTATTTTCAAGAATGATGATTTAACTATTATCCATTCTTAAGACTTGGGCAAATAGTATAATACTGATTGAAAATTATTTGCTGTTGCTTTAGGCTATTACATTATTGTTATATTTTCTCTATTGTTCTACAGTGGGATCAAATCATCCCAAGAACCACTTGGCTCTTTAGAATGAAATACACTGTGCCCTCCCCATCACCATCACTACCTTCCACTGTCATGACCACCACCACCACCTTCATCAGCAATTCAGATGCTGGTCAAAAGCACTGGCCAAATTCCAGCCAAATTCCTTCAAAGCTGAGTTACCATTTGACAGAACTATCAATCACATTAGTTTTTCTTTCATAAGAAATTAAATCTGAGAAAATGCTAGAGGGAATAGAATCACTGGCCTGAAAAGCACAGTTCTTGGCAAGCAGCATCCTGTTGTGTCACTGACAGAAGGAGAAAGAATAAATAATGGAAGTGTCACAGGGTATTGTTTATGGAAACAAGATATATAAAAAAATATGCTATTATCCTCTAGGTTGGACGAAGCAAGGCAGAGATTCAAAGAAGGAGGACAGATGAGGCAGCCTTAAAATGAATGCAGATACCAGGAACTTCCCTCAGGGTAGAAGATAGAAAAGACTTTTAAGAAGTAAATAAGGATTTTACTAACACATAAGGAAAAATAAATCCTTTGGTTTCGTTTTATATTTAAGTGGATTTATGCGATTCTGAATGATGGCCTTTATTGAATTTTAGGAAAAAAAACCAGGGGAAATAAAAAGGCATGCTGACATTCCCAAAACAGCTGCCTTTCCACTCCTCCAAGGCTCAATATGCATAATGTCCAGATATCAGATCAATCGGTGACAAGACAGTCAAACCACTTTGCCCTTTTTAGAATCATGTAAACAACAAAACAGTTTTCAAATAGTTATTTCAGTTCAACCAGAGAGTTGAGGGATTTTACCACCATTGCCTAGTCCCTTTAGAAATTAACACCAAAAATACAGATGCAAGTAGTGAGTGTGAAAAAAGAAAAAGAAAAAGATCCCATAACTTGTAAGGAAGACAAGACACATTGTAATTTGTCTTTTTGTTCTAATGCAGCTCTTTACTTAATTTATGAAAGAAAGATGGGAATCATAACGTGCTTTTGTTATTTTAAATCAATCTATTCTCTTCCCTTTAATAAGTCCCTAGCCCCTAGTCTTTTTACAACTATCCTTTTCTGCTATACTTCACTAAATTACTTCAGTATGTCTTTAGTCTTTAAGTTATAAACTTAAAGTAGCCAAAGTAGTATGGTCTAAATTATAGGATACAGTTAAGAGAGAGCTGGACTAGGGCACAGTGAAGCTAAGTTCTAGTCTAGGTTGGTGCTGTGTTACTTGAGGGCAACCATTTTATTTTATGTTTTTTATAATTTTTATTTCAAAATATTAAGGGGTACAAGTGTTCTTGTTACATGGATGAATTGTATAATACCGAAGTCAGGGCCTTTAGTGTGCCTGAGAGGGCAAACATACTAGCTTTTATGGACTTTTATTCCATCATCTAGAAAATGGACAAATTGATCTAGATGATTTCTGAGATCTGAAATCCAGTTTAAATTCTAACGTTTCCGAATTTCTTTGCTGGCAGATTTCAGGAATTGGCTTGAGAATTATTTTATTCCATGTTTAAGATATTTATTTGATGCTTATTTTTGCCAGACAATGGGCTAAGAGGATGAGGAGTAATTAATTTATTTTTTCCAATTTTACTAATTATTTTTTTCAGATGTTTTGTAATTTGGAGAAGTTAAAAGGACGTTGAATTCACCCTATCTCACTGTTTCTCAGTGAAACTGAAGGAAAAACGGTAAGTTTAGTCTTGGGGCTAAAGCAAAATTTTGAATTGCCAACAAGCTGGACGAGTCAGACAGAGTTTAACTATGTAAACTTATAAAGAGAAAAATGAAAAGAGAAATGGCCTTTTTCCTCTAAGGTATTGACATGGAAGTTTTAGGGAGAGTAAAAGTTTTTAAGAATCAAATTATGTATTGAAGGATTATATTTAACATGGCTAGCAGAAAGTAGGTGCTTATTAAATGCAGTTGAATGATTGAAGGATTGAAGGTAAATCAAGCCAGCAATTAGTTTTCGTATACCTATGTGCTCAGGTCAAAGAAGTCTAAGACATGGTCTCTGTGTACAAAAAGAATTACAACCTAATTGTAACAGGATTAACCCAGCCACTGCCACGCCATGTATTCATGTGAAAAGTTAAAATATGGAATTGAAACTGTTTAAGAGAATAATAGAAGACATGTAATAAGTTCAAGATGGGTAGGATTTGAATAAGTGGGGGCAGGGCATATTTGTAAGGGAGTTATGAGAACAGAAAAAATGTCTTGAAGAAAGTGTGAATGAGCAGATTTAGTTGAAGAAGGGTTATATAAGGGAGTACAAAGAGATAAAGCTAGAAATATTGGCTGGAACTAGATCACAAAGGCACACTTTCTTACGGACTGAGTGTGTCCCTTCAAAATGTATATGTTAAAGCCCTAACCCCTGAGAGATGGTATTTGGGATGGCACCTTTGAAAGGTAATTTAGGGTTAGATGAGATCATGAGGACAGGGACCGCATGATGGCATTAGTGCCCTTATAAGGAGAGACACCGAAGAACTCTTCCCTGTGAGGCACAGAAAGAAGACAGCCTTCCACAAGCGAAGAAGAGAGCCCTCACCAGCAATTGAATTGGCCACAACATTGATCTTGGACCTCCCAGTTTCCAGAACTATGAGAAAATATATTTATGTTGTTGAAACCACCCAGTGTATGGTATTTTTTTATGGCAGCTTGAGCCCCTAATCCTCACTTCATCCCATAGGTGATGGGAAACATTGGTTTTGAGACAATGATTTTAAGAAGATAAGCAGCCATAATTAAAGTAGCAGTTTAGAATATTAATGTGCTAAGTGGGTACCTGCTACTTTACAAAAAAAAAGGAGGCCCCAAACAGAAGAAAGATGGACTGGTGGCAGAAACCAGTCAGAAGACTCTTATACTAATGATGTTTGATGATGAAACACTTTTCAGAACCAAGACATGGACGAAAACACTGATCAGAGGACAAGTGCAAGAACAAGTCCTGGTCAAAACTGTGCATAGAACATGGCACGTGGTTTGGGGATGAGGTTTGGAATTATGTGGGAAATCCAAGGTTGGATGCTTTTAGGATCAAGGGGTAAGCAAGGCACAGGGTCAAAATGGATAAGCAGTCGGTCAAGAATTTGGAGACACAAGAAAATCAGCATTCAAGGAAAGTAGTGTGTCAAATCAGACAGATCACCAGAAATCTGATGGATCCAAATAGAAGAAAGCAAACTTTAATCTAATGCCAGATACAAAATATGGAACCCAAAGAAACAGAAAATTGGGGTTGGAAATTTAGGGGGTACTATTAGATAAATAAATGTTTTGTTCTTGAAGATATTCATGATAAGTCATCATTTGCTCTCTTTTTGAACATTTCGAGTGCTAGGAAACTATCAACTATCAAAGTAGCTCATTCTAAGTTTTTCCAGGTCTAATTATTAACAAGTTACCCTTGATTCCAGTATGAAGTTCAGCACCTCACATTTAAAAAAATTGATCCTAGGTCTGCTTCCTGCAGCTATCTGAGATATATTTAACTTCTATATAACATCCCTCAATTAATTGAAGATGACTATCCCTGCCTCTTTCCAAGCAAAAGATCTCTACTTCCTTTAAGCATTCCTCATATGATTTATTAATAGTTTCTATAACATGCACAAAACTGAATATAATACTCAAATAGACTCTGATGAATAGAACTATTACTGCTCTTTCCCTGAGCACAATATTTTCATTAATGTTCATATGATCATATTACACATTTGGTGTTAACTGGTTTACGTTAATAGTTCATCCATGCTGTAGCAAATTACAGAATTTCCTTCTTTTTAACAGTTGAATAATATATCATTTATGTATCTCACATTTTCTTTAAGCATCCATCTGTTGATTAACACTTAGGTTGTTTCCATATCTTGGCTGTTGTGATGAATAATGCTGCAGTGAACTTGGGAGTGCAGATATCTCTTTGACATACTGATTTGAGTATGGATATAGACCTAGAAGTGGGATGGCTGGATCATATGGTAGTTCTATGTTTAGTTTTTGGAGGAACCTCCATACTGTTTTCCATAGTGGCTATACTAATTTACATTCCCTCCAACATCATGCAAAGGTTTCCTTTTCTCCATATCCTTATCAACACTTGTTATCTTTAGTATTTTTGATAATAAGCATTCTAACAGGAATCAGATGATATTTCATTGTGGTTTTAATTTGCCTTTCCTTGATGATTACTGAAATTGACCATTTTTTCCTACACCTATTGGCCATTCAAGAGGCTGTGGCTAGGGGAAGGGGAACAGGGAGATGTTGGTCAAAGGGTATAAATATCCAGTTAGAAAGGAGAAATTAGTTGTTAAGAACTATTGTAGAAAAAAATGGTTAAGTCTGTGAGGTGATGAATATGTTAATTAGCTTTATATAATCATTTCACAATATATACATATATCAAAACATCACATTATATTTGTCAGAAATATATACAATAATTATTTGTCAATTAAAATTTAACTTTAATTTAAAAAGATAAAGCAGTGAACATAATGTTCACTTTTCTTACTTCTCAGACTCCCTTGATGTAACCTAAGAGTGTGTGTGTGTGTGTTGGCGGGGGCGGGGGTGTATATAAAGGAAATCCACACCAGAGCTAGAAAGTTATCAGTAGTTCCAGAATTTTACAGACATTCTTAAAAGATTGAAATATATGGAATCATATTATGAAAAACAGAACATCACAGAAGATTACTCAGAGCATAATTGCAGTTTCAGGGGAACTTTAAGCTCATAGCAGGGACACTGGAGTGAAAGGGGATAAAGGAACTGAGAGGTAGGAGGTGAGAGCCAAAAACCTAATAGAAATTAGAGAAACAGAGAACAAGGATAATACAAGGAAGGGAATAATAAAAGAAAAACAAAAGAACTTTTGTAGATCTAAATAAATTCCCAGTCTTCAAATTGGAAGAATCAAATATGCGTTAAGAAGGGTGTATTTGCAGTTAACTTGTAAAATACCCAACTTTTCTCCATGTGAATTATTAAGCAACCGTACTTAAGTAGTCAATATTTGGACCTCGTTAAAATCAAATTTTGTTTTAATTTGTTTATTCTTCCATAATGATACTGTCAAGATCTTGTTGAATTCAACATGATACCATCCATCCCCTTCCCCATTTGCATTATTCACACATTGGTAAATCACGCCCACTTTATTATCAATGCATTGATAAAATGGTAACCGGTAAAACCTTGTAGCACGCTAATCAGGTGAGGTAACCTTTAAGGTTCTTCCAAGAAGTAATTAATTAATCTTCTCTGGATAAAATTGTTCAATCAGGTTTGAGCTGCACTTTACCCATCTGCCTCCATAGTGCAGCCCACACACAGATCCTGAAAAACATTATCAATGGCTGGTTATAATCAAAATGTACAAGATCTATGGCATTCATCTATTATATCAGTTCAGAAACCTTGATGAGGTTTTTATTGATTTATTCTTATGAATTCATGATTGTACCTAGATCATCACATCATAATTTTCAGTATGTCCCTAAGCCATCAGTCTAAACAAAGAGTTTACTTGTGAATGATATCAAACTCACCAGTTTAAATCATTCTTTTTCTGCTTTGTGACTATTGGGTCAACATTTTCACTTTTCCTGTGTTATAATACCTCTTTCGTCCTACAGAATTTCTCAGGAGTTTTTGACACTGATTACATAAAGCCATCAATAAATCGTTTTGTCTAGATTGAATTTCAACTCAATCAACAATTAAAATAATGGTTCTCATGTCCTGGTATATATCTAGTGCTACGTGAAAAAAGCAAGTTACAGAACAGGTGTTTATACTGCCAGTTGTGTAAAAAACAAAGGCAATTTTTATGTAAATTCCAGAATTTGTACAGAATTCTGTACACAATAAATTACAATGTTGCCTTTCTGGAGAGAAACTGAGAGGACAAGAGGCTGAAAGATGAGGACAAACAAAATACTGTATCACTATCTATTCCTTTTCTATTTTGTATCATGTTAACGTACTCTTTATGCAAAGGAATTTTTAAAATTGAAAAAGAGAATTGTAGTAACTCTCAGGAGTTTGGATTTTGGGAACCAATAAAACTGAGAAATGGGAACTAACATAACTGCCTACTTTTTATTTCTTCATATAAAGACATTACAGCTAACTTACATCACCATCATCATTTCGTTAAAACAAACAAGAAAAAGAATATGTGAAACCTACCAAAATAAATGAAGAAAATATTAGAATAAAGGGCCTTCTTTTAAACTAAATAGAGTTTTATAAAATAAACTCACTAAATTCTTTTTGTTTTTCTTATTTTGCAGAAGACAAATATTTAGGAGCTAGTAATTCAAATTGCTGACCCTTTTACGCTAACTTTCCCTTTTTTGAAATCAATTATTATTATGCCTTTGTAGTTTATAGAATATTCTCCTTCACAGAAAAAATATGAAAGCAAAACATTATCTGAGTTCTAGGTCCTTTGGTACTCTACTAACAACATTATAGCATATTCTAAAGCGAAGGGTCCTAGATTTTTCTTGTGCTCATCCTATAAATAAAAGTCTTTTCTGTCACCCTCTTTGGCCTCTTTTTTTTTTTTTTTAACACATTTTAGCTCATTTGGGTATATTTCCTTACAAATATTATTCCTACCATTTCAATATTTTTTTAATATTTCATTATTTTGCATTTATTTTCATCTATGTGCTTCACATCCCAATTTTTATATGTATCTCTTTAATACATGAACTCATCATAATAATGGCTTTTGCAGCCGACTGCTGAGAGGCTGATTTTAGAGGATTACATTGTGATATCAACTCAGATGAAAGCTCTTTGGGAATTAATTTTTGTGTCTGTAGGAGCTTCTTTTTTGTCTTCATCAAGATTGTTTGTAATTATAGTGTCATCATTTTATTTCTAGGCCCTTCCATTTATTTTGAGTTATTTTCTCTTTTAGGGTATGTGGACTTGAACTTTTGTGTATGCCTCTTCTGTTTTGCAATTTCTTTTGCAAAATATAATACTTATTAAGCTTAATAAGATGCGCTAATCATTCTTTGACCATTTCTTTCTGTTTTAATTTTATCAATCAATTTGCTTTCGTCAATGAGAAGTAAATCCATAGTAGCAATTGCATTCACTACTTCCTCAACTACTGAATTATGGAATTCATGGTAAAACAAGATATCTCTTTCAGATTTTAGATTGTCTCTATTTAGAAAAATTTGACTCCTAAGTAATATGTAGATGTTCGAATTCCCTAACCATTAATATACTGCTTCTGCATCAGCTTGGATACTTGGATTCAGAAAGCATTTTTACTAGGTAGTCTGTATAAATTACCCTAAACACCATCACCTCTGTCTCTCTATTATTAATATTTTATTATAATTTACAAGCTCACCACAATACTTCTCTGCATTAATTCATATATTTCTATACTTTAATATAATTCTTGACATAGAAATCCCACCATTTATATTTCATCTTTTTCATTTAAATAAAGTATAACTTCCATGGCTTTATGTCAGACACAAGTTCTTCTCAACAAGTTTTTCAGTATTCGTAAGACTTTATGATACCTAGAAGGTCCTTTGTTCAAATTATGCTAAAAAGGTTCAGATAGAATAAAACTTTATTCCCTTCAAGGTAAGTAGAGAGTTGTTAGTTTGGGTCACCTTAAATAAACCGTTATTGATTATTTTATTAAATGTAGTTATCCCACTGGTCAGAAAGAAGAGGTAAAAAACACTGAATAGATATTACAGAGAGAAGAAAGAATAGGTACATGCTGCCTGTGTTACAGACTCCTGTGGACACTATTCTCCGATTAACAGACTACGTAGGCGGTAGCAATTCTGTTTTAATGGACTTTGCAACTTCTATTTTTCTGTCTGCAAAGGGAAAGGAGGTAGAAATCCAATAGTTCCTTTGGGAGACTGGCAAAGAAAGAAGAAAAAATTTTGGCAATGCTCGCTAGTCTCATAATATTTTCTGATATTTTGCAGGCATGCAATTGAGAACTGTTTTGCTCCCAGTCCTTAAACTGTGAAGGTCAGCTTAGGACCATAAAGGAAAGGTTCCTGGCAGCATTCAAAAAGCTTCCAGAGGTAATAGAATGTTAATACTTGGGTTATTCTTCATTGCCTACAAAATCAGTAGGATGGTAAAAGTTATCTGCATTAGAACATGCTGAAGTAGAAGTGTTCTGCTATATAGCAATAACATATGAGAATATTTCCTATACAAGTTCTTAATTTGTCATTCTCTTTTAAAAATCTATTGACGTATAGATGTAATTACCCATTTCTTAGTGAATTTAACTAATACCAATACATTTATTGAAAATTATATTGTAATGAAAACATTATACTGTCAGAATTTACTTTTTTTGTCCACTAGATACACCTGGGAAAGAATTTTTGGCTGTCCCCTTTTTGGTAAATATATATGGACCAGCAGCAAATAGACAAACTTTCAAAATGAGAATGTTCTGCAAATAAAATCTATTTCATCTATGACTAAATATCATGTGAACTCAACCAAACAGTGCAGTATAGAAATAGGAAGTGTAATGAGAGGACAGCAGTGCCACCTAAAGAAAAGGCTGTTTCTGTTAAAACATTTGGAACCAACTCTGAAACCTTTGATAAACATTTTCTATAGCAGGAGTTAGTGAAAGTCTATATATAGGTTGGTGGGTCTCATTGCTGAAAGTTTGTACTGGGTTTTTCCAACCTAATTCCAAGTAAATGAAATTTATTTGTTTAAAAAATTACGTTTCTCCATTAAGTTTCCTCCATTAACTTTCAGTTGAAGTCATAGTTTCACATTTCAATATGGAAAGCCTAACATAACCTGAGAGAGCAGGGCACGACTTTCAGTTCTTACTTAGAGTTTACCTAAATCTCCCCTACCAACACCACCATCAGCACCATACTCCTTAACATCCATTCTGTCCTCAACATCACGGGCTACCTATTGTGTTGACAGCAATATTGTTACTTCAGAGTTCTAAAAATTTGACTATATACTCTTTTGTATGGTCTTTCTGAGGCCCTCCAGTTGTTCCTTTACCTTTTACAGATTCTGAAAAAGATTACTGAAAAGCTATTTTCTTGTTCATGCCTTGAGACCCTGAACCTCTTGTGGTATAGGCACCAATGTCATGAGAACAAAAGGGACTCAGGTCATCCTATTTTCCTAGTATCTACTCCCCCTTCCCCCCCTCTCTTGCCATATATAAACCACAAGCTCTTATTCTTCTCTGAGTTCTTTTCTCTTTCCTTCTCTTCATAATCCTTTCCTTCTATAATAGCTTCCTCTCACCTTCTTTTTCTGGATCCCTTTTCCCACCTCTTTTCACTAATAAAGTGTATCTAGATACTTCTTTCAGGTAAAACAGAAAGTTTGAGAATTTATGCACCAATAAATCTAATATAACTTATAAATAAGTAAATATGCACATCTACTACCGTGATAACTTTCACATTAAAATATATCCCAAGACATAAATTGTAAATAAAGAGGATATAGGAAAAAGATGTATTAAAAGATTTCCTTTTTTATTCACTAATTGAACAGAAATCTTTTTGTTTTCTATAAAAGTATACAATTAAAAATATCTTTATGGGGAGCTTAGCATGAGCCTTTAAACAGAAATCTCCTACTGGATATTTACCCAAAGCAAAATAAAGTCATTTTTTTTTTGTAAAGACATTCACACTAGAATGTTTATTGCAGCACAATTCACAGTTGCAAAGATGTGGAATCAACCCAAGTCCCCATCAATTCATGAATAGATTAATAAAATGTGGTATATGTATACCACGAAGTACTATTCAGCCATAAAAAAGATGGATTAATACCTTTTACAACAATCTGGATGGTACTAGAGACTGTCCTCCTAAGTGAAGTATAGCAAGAATGGAGAGACAAACACCACTTGTACTCACTATTAAATTGAAACTAACCAATCAGCACTCATATGCATAAATGGAAGTAAAACTCAATGGAAATCAAGCAGATGGAAGGGGAGAGAAGAGGATGGGTGAAATCATACCTAATGTGTACAATGTACACTATCTGGGTGATGGGAACACTTACAACTTTGACTCAAGCAGTACAAAAGCAATCCATGTAACCAAAACATTTGTACGCCCATAATATTCCAAAATTTACCAAAAAAAAAAACAGAAAGAAAAAATAGAAAAATAAAAAAAGACAAAAAAATGATCTTAGTGTAATATCATACAATACAGTACAGATGCTCCTCGAGTTATGATGGGATTAATTCCTGAAAAACCTATCATAAATTGAAAATATCATAATTTGAAAATTTATTTAGTACAACTAACCTACTGAACATCATAGCTTAGCCTAGCCCACCTTAAACATGCCCAGAACACTCACGTTAGCCTATAGTTGGGCAAAATTACCCAACACAAAGCCTATTTTACAGAAAAATGTTGACTATCTCATGCAATTTATTGAATACAGTACAGAAAGTGAAAAAACAGAATGGTTGTATGGGCACTCCAAGTACAGCTCCTATTGAATACATATCATTTTTGCACCATTGTAAAACTGAAAAATCTTAAGTCAAACCATCATAAGTCGGAGACCATCTGTAATTTGAAGATTTGACTCTAAGCTCAGTTTATTTCCATATTTGTGAGACTAGTTTATTAATTCTCAACACAGTGAACTATAAACATGAAATTGCAAATATTTATTAACCATTGCTTTCAACTATATTTTGTCAAATCTTTCTTTGTATCATCTTAGGGAGATCCCAGTTATTTTCAGTGACTATATCACTTAGTCCACTCCACTTTAAGACACCCTCATCACAGGCAGGGACTGTATCTCTGGTCCCTGAGTGGGGAGGGATCCTGACCTGTTTGACTACTCCTACTCAAGCACCTTGGAATGAGCAAGGTGTTCTGGCTTTGCACTGTGTTTCCCTTTCTTCCCAGGTGCTAGCTTCTCTGCTGTTAGGAGTAGGGAGAAAAGGGGGAAGCCAAAGATATTCCCGTACAATTTATCATGCCTACATTATGTGGAGGCAGTCCTACGTTCAAGTTCATTCCAATGGCTGCCAGCAACCTCAGAGGTCTGTGTGTGTATGTTGTGGGTGGTTTTCTAGGGCAGTGTACACTTTTATTCCAGTCCTTCCTATCTCCTAAAACCCAGTTACAGAGAAGCAATTTTGTGTCTCTTTGGCCACTGGTAAGAGTTCACTTGTTCAACCCCCCCTCAGGTTGGGGCATAACTTGTGTGGTGCCAGGTTCTAGGACAGCCACACAGCTCCTGCCCTTCCCTTGCTATCTGTTCCCCTTCATCTGGAGCCCCAGGACCCACTGCAATAGTACCTGTGCTGTATGAGGCTGCCAGGATCTGAGATGGGGCAGCCCCTCACCTTTAATTTCCTTCTCAACAAGTGCTCTAGTCTCACCCATTTCAGAAATCTCTAGAATAGGAAAACTTGGACTTAGGTTTCTATCTCCATATTTAAGCACATCCTCTACATTCTGGGGATGCTGTTAAACTCTCCTAGTAACTCTCTCACCACCTCTCTGTTTCCATTTTAATGCCTCAGACAGACTACCCTGAGGGGTGTATGGTCGGATTTTTAAAACTCTGGAGTAGCAATATCACTGTCAACTGAAGAGCTCATCCATTGTGTCAGAGACAGAGCTGGGGCCCAGTTACTTCCTACCTCCATTAAAGGACTATTTCATATCATCTTAAGTCTCTTCCAATCCCCAGGGCTTCCTTACCCATTCTCACTCTCTACAAATGACCTTGCTCCTTCCTCTTATGATGAGAAAATAGAAATGAATGAAAGAAAGTGTCCACAGACTCCACATTGCTCCATTCACCGAGCTACAAGCACCAGAGCCCAAGTACTCTGCCCTCCCTGCTGCTAACGTGGACGCAGTCTTTGTGTCTAAGCTAAAGACAATGTTTCTGCCTGTTCGCTGGATGCCTTCGTCTTTTACCTACTCAAAGACGATGCCCTCTTCCCCCTCAACTGGCTCATTCCCATCGGCATATAAATGTGCTGCTAATTAATAATTTGCCAAATTCTCATTACAAAAAAAGGAAATTTTAAAAATGACATCACTGTAACTGGCTTCAGACTATGTTCCCAAATTGAATAGACTCTATAATATCAAGCAGCCACAATGAGTCATTGTTATTTTCCCAAATCAGGTGATCAAATGGTAAATATTTAGTTTTTAATTCCATCTTGGTTTATAAAGTGTCAAATTTCAATTTTGGTTTTCTTAGTGAATTGATTAAAAGATTCCTGAATCGATAAAATGTTTTGTCTAATTAGAAATGTGACTTCAGTAAAATATATTTACCTTTTAGTCTAAATATAAAGTTCTCTATGCAGTAAAAAAAGTTAGTGAAAGGTCATAATATTTTAAGTTTGCTTGCAGAATTCTAAAGAACATGTAGTATATTAAGTAAGAAAAAGAAAAATTTTAAACTGAGAGGTGAATAGATATTTTAATATACTATAGAGATGCACAGTCCTGGTCTGTGCCTGTGTGCCTTGTGGCTTTTTCAGATACATATGTCATCCCATGATTGCTCTCCATTTGTCGGAGATCCTAACTCATTTCTCTGATGTCACTGTAGTCAAAAAGAATAAGCCAATATTTTTATAACATTAAGGATGTCATTGCACAGCAAATGAATATACTCATTTTCTTTCTTGGACTTATGTGTTTGTGATCATGCTTAACTCTAATACTTGCTGTTGATTTGCATTGGCATTGAATCAGTTAGTCAACAACTTGAAAATCAGAATCTACTGTATGCTTTGCTGATAATGAAACTATTTGTTTTAATAGAGCTATTTTAGGGAAGGAAAAAGAAACCACATTGTGATAGCTCCTGTGTTGATAGAAGGGGGCTGCCACCAAAAGATGTATTGGTCAAGGCACAGCAATGGCCGTTCAAATCCCTGGCCTCCTTTCTCTCAGGACTTACTGTGCTGCCTACTCAGCACTGATTTAAGTGGAGTTTTGGCGCTTTGGTCTATAGTGCCAGCCAATATGATTTTCAATCCAGGCCAAAACACCTACTTCTTCCATTAGGCATTCCTGTTTCTGAGGAGACCTGGAGGAGAGAGGGTCCTCCCAGCTTTCTTGAACAGTGGGGTCCAGGGCTAACCTCACATCACCTCAAATGCAGCCTCCAAGTAGCACATGTCCAGTTTGTTTGCTGAAGGCTCAGTGGAAAGAGAGGTTATCATTCTACTGCTTGTACAGATCCTTTGGTGAATGGGTATGATAATAATAAGAGAAAAAGAAAAAAAACTTTCGTCTGAATCTATTCCCTGTCCCTGTTCCCTGTCTGTGTTGCTTTAGTTTACATTAAACAATCCTCTTAGCGACTAACTATAAAGACTGACTATAAAGCCACAGGCAAAAGGATTTGTATTGAGGCTAATGTGTCAGCAGTTCTCATTTATTTAATAATGAAGTATAATATTAGGATGGTCTAATGACAGAAAATACCATAATTGTCAAACACTCTTGGCAGAGGGTGCATGGGAATGTGGGTAGAGTCTTCCCATCTCCTTTTGCAACTGGTAAGCCCCACTTATATCTATTTTATATATTGGTGTTCAGTAATGGAGGATTCAGAAACCAGACCTATTTTCAATCTGGGCTTCTTGTTGCTATCTATACCCGTTAATCTTAGGTCAGAGTGAAGCTTTTTTTCTAGATGACTAAGAGTTGGCATTTCCCCTTAAACAGTACATTTATATTAAGGATCATCTTGAAAACAGTTCAAACAGAAAATGAATAGTACATAAAAAGAATGTATAAAAATGAAGAAAGAATCGAAACAAAAAGGCCACTGACTAACAATTCTCTCCCTTTCTTCTTTCATAAAGGCCATATGTTATATTCTATGCCATTCCAGAGTCCTGAAATAACTCCATCCTTTCACGAGATCACTCTCCTTGTCTCGTTTAACATTATTTTTAAATTCTACTCTCTATGTTGCAATAGTAAAATGATGACAATTATAGTATCTCTCCTTTCCCCACCAAAAGTATACATCAGGGTGGACTGGGATCTAATATTTTTCTGTTTTGAGTTACTTCTAACACCAGGAGTGGTATAAGAATGAGAGAAGTTGCTTAATAAGTATCAGTTGATGCATTGTCCCCATTTATTCTAGTAAAACTATATAGTAAAACTATTCATCTATGTCTATCTATCTATCTATACACATATATATATATTTAAATAAACACTGATTATATGTGCAGACAAGTATAATTAATATTCATATGGTGTTTTATAACACCTTGAATAGATGATATATGTTTAATGTGCCAAGTTGAAGTTTAGGCATCAAGAGAACAGATCTTTATTAATTTTTACAAACTTAATTTTATGGTAATATTTTTAAAAACTAGCACAAAAGTGCACAGAGAATTCTCCAGTCTTTAGTGTGTGAAGATAGTTAAGCCAAAATTCTGCAAACCCAATTGCCAGACCAACGCCATGCTTCCTCGCACTCCAACTCCTTGGCAAGGCAAAGTTCGCCTACTTCAGAGAATACAGAGAAAAAATCCAGGATACTCCTCATGAGAACAAATGGCCAAGCTCCAACATGTTCTGTCACAGCCATGGATACTGAACACATCCAACTCATGGTTGGAATTTGACGCATAATGTGGTGATAGTGAGTTAGGTAGAATGCAGCCAACCTTATTCTGCTTTTAGAATCAAGACTTTGGTATTGGGGAAGTAATAAAGAGTCATATAGGAGGTGAGAACCTGAGGGCAGGAGCATTCCAAGGAAGTAAACAAATGCCAAGTTGAAACCCCCAAAGGAATAATTACTAAAAGAGCCATTTCCACTCCCATTATTATTATTTAGATCAGCGACATAATTGATAAGAACTGAAAAAATTAATGCACTGGTATGACTGGACTATAAAATACCTTGGCTAGTGAAGAAAGTAGTCAGGACACATTTTAGAATTCAGTCATAGGAAATTAAGAGGAAAGGTGAATGTTTTTCTCCAAAGAAGTTGTCTAGTGTTCACAAAAACATAAATGTTTAAAACTCTTTTACAGCTAAGTGGAAATTGGGACTACCAGATCAACAAGGGAAACTGAAAAATGGCTTATCCTGGGGTAGCTCTATCTGTGAAAATAATTAACATCCAACTAAATGAAAATTATCATAGAGCTCGAGACCAGTTCCATTTAAATTAATGAGCCATAAAGGGGAGAAAAACAATTGAAGCAGCCAGTGAGAAATGTTATTACTGAAAAGGGAGTCTAGCTGAAGTGCTTCTTTCTATACAATAAATACATTGCACATATTAAAGAACTTATAATAAAACTTGTCATTATACAAATTCAAATATGTCATGATTTATTGTTACATAAAAGAATTTACAAAAAAGAGGATTTATTTATGTTTTTGCCCATTAATTTCTCTTCTTTTCTTATGGCTATCATTTAACCACTATATATTCTTGAAAGGAGGAAATGCTCATGGTTAAAGGGAAAGGAAGGGAATAATATGGCAAGGATACCAAGAGAAAAGTTCCTTAGGGTATCCTATTAACACTCTCTAGGCTTCTTTCCTCAACCATTTTCCTTTTTTTGTTCTGCATACTTCAACTACCACATCTATACCTTTATTCTAGAACTTCTAAGCTTCAGGCTCATATATCCTACTACCTATGATACAATTGTATGAAAATGTTCTAAAGGAATCAAGAAAAAAAAGTACTGCACCTAGATTATAGTACTAGTAGGAGCCATTCATACTTGAAGGGGGAAGAGAAAGAAAGATTTCTGGAACCAGGAACATAGGTCTGCGGTAAGTGTTGTCTGCCAGGAGCTGTGATCTTCAGTAGAGTGATGGAACACTCTGTAGTGATCTTCAGAAGGAGAGATGAGGTAATAAATATCCTACTCTAACTCTTTTCCTGTCTTCTGATCATCTTCTGATACCTCCCATTGGTTGAACTCAACTGGCAGCTGAAGGGTAGAAGGATTAACCCACGGGTGTCATCTATGTCAGTCAGCTCCCTGGGACACTAAGCATGGCAAAAGAATGGAGAACAAAACATATTCAGCACACCACCCTTTCCAAAAGTCTTTCATTTTTTTCTTGTATTCTTGTCTTCTATATTGTTTATAGTTCCATGAACTCACTTTTCATGGGGAGAAGTAAACAGAAAGCGATTTCAGATAGAAAAATCTATTGACTGTGAAGAGGCAATATGCAAGGGTCAGTCAAAAGAAACAAAGTAAACTGAGTTACTAGGTTTAGAAGGTAGTGTAAAAGTCAATGAGATCTTAGAGAAAGGCAGGTAATATGGAGGAAGAAATTGACAGATTTGTGAAACTGCTTACATTCTTTTGACTCTAGAATTGAGATGAGATGAACAACACGTAAAAGAGAGAATGGTGAAAGTTTGAGATTTCACACAAAGCTAAACACAAGTACCTGGTTCATTTGTTGAGAAAACAGGCCATCGACCTTTTAATAATGACATTGTGGTAAGGGAGAAGTATGAGGTGAGAAGAACCTGTCTGGCTTTGGATCTTAGATCATGTCCCCTTCTTTTTTGGTAGCTTATCAAGGTGCCAGCTCACAGTCTGTGTTACCTAAAGGAAGAACACAAGTTTCTGATGGATATAAGCATACAGCTGAGCCCTCAAGGCTCTCCCCATAGGAATAAGGCCATTTCTGCATCGAGATTCATTTCCTGTTACATAGATGACTAGTCCAGCTCTGGTCCAAGCTTCCCTCTTACCATCATGGAAAGAGGATAGAAGGGACACTAGATGGGAAAATGTCCCAATGCATGTGCCTGTCTGAGGCAGTATCCTGCTACTTAGACTAGTTTTCTTGCCTTTTCTGTCAGTCTGCAGTGTTGATGGACCTACACTGAGGAGGAAGTAGGGGTAAAGTTAGGAACCAACAGACACTGCCTCTCTGATGCTGCCTTGTCTTCTCTTGGTTTGCTTTGTTTGCCTGAAAAAACAAATTTGGCTTATTCTTTAAATCTTAAGGTATAGATACTTGCTTTGGCATAGGATTAAAATTTTTGTTTTGCATGTCTGTTTCAACCACTGACCAGGAGCTTTCTGAGGGAAAAAATCATTATCTGTCTTCTTTCTTTTCACTGCCTGTCAGAAAAGTGCATGTGGCAAGTATTCAATGAAATGTTTGTTGAATCAATAATTGTGCATGTGGCATAACCAAACGCCCCACTCTTGTGAGATTTTACTAACTACAGGTTCCTAAGGATAGGCAAAATAAATTAAAACACCCATAGAACTAAGATATGTGTGATCTTAGAAAATAACAAGAAATAAGTACACCAGAAAAGCTATCTATTAAATATATACTTAATTGCATCTTGGTAAGTTATCACACAGGACAACAACTCTACTGAGGTCTCCGCAAGGTTCATTGGTCAAATCACAAAGTCAGCAGTATTAATATTTAAACAAACAAACAGAGCCAGTCTACACGTCTGTCAGAAGATGTCTGAGAGGCAGTTTCCTAGAGTAGATATTCTGGCCTTAATGGGCATAACTGGGTAGAGAATAGCAATCTAGAAATCAGAAGACCGGAACTTTAAGATTTAAGAACATACTTAAGCTGAACAATGACCCTCAATTCCTCTTTTGTAAAATGATAGGGTGAGATTATAAGATCTTCAATAACAGCTCAATCAAGCCTATAAATTAATAAAGTAAATAAGGGAATTGCAGTAAAAAGAAGGAAAGAAAAATGAGGAGGTAAGAGGGACATTAAATTAAAATACTGCTTTTAATGGAATATTTTGCACTCTGTAGTATTAGAACATGGCATTGTTACAAATATATTTTATATTATCCTATTAAAAACAAAGAACCATTTGTCCTATATAAATATTGGAAAGGGATCATCGGATGTCTTCAAAGTTTCACTCGTGGGTTTTCTGCGCTTTTCTCTTCCCATATCCCCACAAACCCTCACATCTACTTCTGCCCTGGTCCAGATGGGACCAACGATCTGCATTCTTCTCCCACCCACCCTAAAGATCTATGACTTCAGCTTAGTGTTTAAGAGTCTGGGGCCACATCCTGTGCATCTGACAAGGAGCAATCGAGGCCTGCATACAAATAAAAGCTGTTTCAGAGACACTGTTTCTCCTCAATCTGAGAGCCACTGAAGAAAGAACAGAAATCAAGGAGCCAGAAGGAAAGATGAGTGGCAGAACCAGGGAAACCGACAGCAAAAGAAAAAGCAAAGAATGCATGTAGCTCCAAGGATGCCATTTCAGTAGAAAGACAGGACTTCCCTCACTAGTTAACTAACTCATCATATTGTTCAAGGAAAGTGATCCAGTGCTTACAATGATGAATGAGGAGGGTATGGAAGAGTGACAGAACGAATGAATGAATGAATGAATTCACTGAGATATTGCACTTGTATCAGTCTCTTTCATCCCAGATCCTAAGTTATTCTTTGCAGATATCATCAGGAAGGGGCAGCAAATCATCTCCCTCTGTCCTCTTCTCATATGCCAGCCCCCAACTTTTCTCATATGCAATCAGAGGGGGAAGAATGCTGAACCCAAGTGCATTATAAATACTGTGAAACTGAAGGGAAGTAAGCTGCAGTAATAAAACCTCCCACAGCGGGCCAGCCAAGCAAACCTCTCTAGCAAGTCACATTTTATTATTTTCTTCTCCAAGTGCCATTTCTCTAGTGACTGTCATATATCTTACACAAGGTTTCAAATCGAATCTACATCCACCCCCACCTTTCTCTGGACTGGGAGTTCTGTGCTAGTGGTTGCTTTACAACAAATTTCATGTATCATCAAAATTGACATAATTCCCTCGTAATTGATGTGGCTGGCACATTTTCCTTCATTTTTTATTGGAAGAATGAAGCTGAAGTAACAAGAACCATTCTAGCTAGATATTCCTCAAGTTCTTGTGCAAATAGCTTACCCCAGGGCCTCCTCTGTTTGAGGATGAGAAGTCTCTGGGAGACAAGGCTATGACATACTATATAAGCAGTGGACAGCTTCAATCCCAGTTCAGGCTCTTCCACCAACTTATTGTGTGATTTTGTGCACCTTACTTCATCTTCTTGGTGCAAACTCTACATTTATGAAATGAGATGGCCTTAATAGAAAAGGGCAATCACCCCAATAGAAAAATGGGCAAAAAACTCTACATAAAGAGAAATTTTGCAGAAGAGGAAACACTTATGGCCAATAAACAAATAAAGAGATGTTTAGCCTCATTAGTAATCAGAAAAATGCAAATGAATGCCATCAAGAGATATTATTTTATTCTCACTAGATAGGCAAAACCAAAGAAATATTAATATTATAATGCCAGGTGATGAAAAGACTGTGAATGAGCATGTTCCCTTCTATATTGCTGAAGAGATTTTCCCCTATAGAAAACAATTTTGTCTTATCCTATAAAGGTGAATATTTCTTTACTTTGTATTTACTAATTTCTTAGAGTATAGGCTTATAATATAGAAAAAACTATTACATATAAAGTTAATGAATAAATAAGTGTATTTACCTATATTTGTAGGATTTTAAGAGTACAAAAAAGAGTCTTAATGAATGGACTTAATATGTTCATGTTCGTTGTTTATTTCAGATGTTTTTTTACAAGCATTTCACTTCATCATTTAAAAAGTCAAATAGTGTTAGACAAAGTTGATATTATTGCTACTTTTTTTGAGATGAAGACTTAGACTTAGGGATCAATTGACTCGTCTAGAGCAAGTGTGCATCCAGAGCTACGTCTGATTTTTTTCAATTGGTGTAAGAGAAAGAATGTTCAGGCAGACCTTGGTTTGGATTTTTTTTTTTTTTATTTCAGCAAATTATGGGTGTACAGATGTTTAGGTTACGTGTGTTGCCCTTGGTTTGGATTTTTATACTAAGCACTAGCCGATGTTAATAACCGTGGAAGAATTATTTCACCTCTCTGCATTTCTGCATCTTCGTCTCTGAAAAAAATGTGACTAATTATGTCTACATTTTTGAGTTATGAAGATTAAATAAGATAATTTGTCTACAGTGTATTAAATTTTAGTTTCTGACTCTTTTTCCTTCTCTAATACAGGCCTCTTTACAATGAGACCAAAAAACGCCATCTTGCCAGAGACACCACCCAGTGTCTCTGTGTGACTAACACAGACACATGTTGGAATTATTGTTCTAAATAGGTAATTCTGACTTGCTACTTGTTCTTGGTGTCCTTTGCCACCACTGTCTTCATTCCCCCTTGGTTGCCTTTCTCAGCTACACCCCCCTTCCCTTCTTGCTCTGAATCCTCTGCAGATCCACTGTGAACTAACTTGCCTCGATTTCCCGCACCTGCGATGCTGCTCTCCTCGGTTTTCAGTAGGAGCTGCTGCTCATGCTGTCATTCGCTGTGCGCCATAGGGGCTGTGCTGGGAGAGAGTCTCACTTTTTTTATTGTTCAAACTATTTCCTCTTAACCAAATAAAGACAACTTGACATTCTGCAGTCTAATCCTGCCTCTTCTGCCACTTAATCAAATCCATGGTCACCGATCACTTTGTCACAATATTTTGTTTCTTGACTCATGATATTCTCCTGTACTTCTGATTCCACTAACTGCTTGGTCAATTTGAAAGTCCACACCGTTGACCCACTGAATGTCCTAAGCTAACATTTGCTTGACTCCTTCTAATCCGTTTGTCTTCGTTTCCACTCTCTTTCAATGATCTACTCTCATTGGTACAAGTTTGACCTACTTATAAACCAGAATTATTCCATCCTTGAAATCTTAAACTTTAATATTTCACTCTATGACTCCAACTTAGTATGCTTGCTTGCTACCTTTCTTACTTCCAATATGCTGACTTCTGAACTGCAGAAAGATCCCCTACTAAGCCCTCTATTTTTCTTCCAGTTAATAATTTCCCTCCTGTTTTCTCATTTTCTCTTTTTTATTTCTGTCTAGACAGTATGTACTTCATAGTCCATTACTTTACTTATTGGCAGACTTGGATCACTTGATCCTTGATATTATACAGAATCCTCTTGCAACCTGTATCCTTTCAGAAGCTGCAGTGGTGGAGTTAACTCTTGCCTACTACTGAAGAAAATCCTCTAGCCGTGAGGACTGGAACCATGATTAAGACAAGATCCCAGCCTCGCCAAAATCCTCCTCCATCATCTCTCCATCCAAATCCCCTCAAGAGTTATTTTGAACCTTCTCTACCCTTAACAAAATTCCCCGATTCTCACAATCGTCTCCTCTCTCTCTTACATTACTAGGAATTAAGGGTGTCAAGAGAGATAGCCCTAATCATCCATCTTTGCCACCTGTGACTTCTCCCAGTTGAACCCAGGCTTTTCTCCTGATGCTGTGCAAGGCAACCTCCTAAACTACACTAAGCCTCACCCCAGATCCATCAACTCCAGCCTCCTCAAAGTCCTTAGTCTCTCTTTCCCGACCTCTAAATTGTAAATAATACTGTGAGCAATCATTGTCTTTGAAGAAGAAGAGCTTCTAGAGCAGAAATCTCAGACAGGAAGAATCCCTATCAGGTTAACAACTACACGACATAACAGAAGAGGCCTCCTGGGCAGATGGCCAAACTGGCCATAATGAAAGAGCTGTAATAAATTTACCCTACTGAAGATTGTATTGTAATTTAGATAGATAGAAATTCGTAATAATCACTTTACTGCATGTATACACTAACCTTTGTTATCAAAGTAAAATAATACCCCCAATGCCTCAATTATTGTATTGCTTTTCCTCAATTTCGCATCTGACTACTTGTGACATTATTTCTTTCCTTCCAATACTCTCCATCTCTAGATAGTAAGGAAGTGGGAAAACTTAAAGAAAAAAAGGCACACACATACTTTTTTCTATATCAAATACCTATCTTTTTAATTTTTTTCCTTCCTCTGCCACCTCCTCATCTGAAACAAAGAACAAAACACGCAACTGCTTTCTGAGTGTTCCAAAGTATTTGCTGGTCTTGGTACACAACTGGCCAAATATTTCCTCAGTCTGCTAAGGCAATGATGGTTTGATGGGCATTATCACTGAGGCCGAGAATTGAAAACTATTTGACTAATATAAAATGGGGGGTTTTATTGGGGAAGGCATTTCAATAGTATGAATCAAGTGATTAAACCTTTTGTTACTTTGGGGCACACAATCCACCTGGGAAAGTAACTGCAGTAATTCTTTTGATTGGCATTCTCTGGGTCTGTAACTGAAGATGGAGAAGCAGACAGTGAGTTGGAAGGGCTCTACAGAGTCAGCAAGTGGCCTTTGGGATCTTTTCCTTCCTTCTTGGAGGAAAACGCTTCCTCCAGAAATACTTACACACCTTCTCTACTTTTAATTTGGATACAGATCATTATGTGAGTATTTCAAATTACTCTTCCTCTCCAGATTCAGGTGGTTTACAAATGTATTTACAATTGAGTATCATCATTCTACTTGTAGGAAGTTTAATACAGCACAGAAAATACGTGTACTAAGCTAATGTATTATTCTATCAGAAATAGATAAAAACAAAACAAAAACAAAAATAAAAATCTCAATTTCCTCCATTGTGCTTTCAGTCTCAAAAAAATGCAAGAACAGTAGAATAGTATGCTGGAAATAAAATTGTATTTTCTGAAACAGAGAAATAATACCAAGAAAATATTTTTAGATTGTAAATATTTTGAGGGAAGAGTTATGTCTTATATATCCTTAGTATCTCCTACTACTCTGCATAGTGCCTAGTTTGTAGACATTCAATAAATGCTTTGCAAATGCATACATGATTTCATATAATTTTGTCAGCTTATATCATGTATTTTGACACTGCTTTCATCACCAAATTCCTGAATTTTCTCTGATTATATATTCAGATATTTTGCATTTATACAATAGTTTTTAACTTCAGATATTTTGACGTGCGTTATGTAACTTGATTTACAGAATAGCTCCTGATATAGGTTGTTATTCCCATTTGCCAGCTGAGGCAAATGAGTCTGAGAAGAATTGAATGATTTGCATGATGTGAATTTAGCTAGGAGCAAAGCTGGGACAAGAAACTCTGCCTTGAAATTCCCAGTTTGGTTCTCCTTCTACTTCAGCATACTGCTATTTTCCATTCCAGATAATACAATCTATGCAAAATCTGAAGAACTAACCTAACTCTTGGAGGTTATTTGGGTCAATATGGAACAACAGGCACACACCATCATGTGATGGAGCTATGTCCTCTGATCTTATACCTAGCTGGGTTTGAATCTTGAATTCTTAGCAATGTCGTCTTGGATCCTTATTTAACCTTTCTGATCTGATCTTCCTCTTCATTAATAAAAGAATAATTATATCTACCTTAACAGTTGTGATGATTAACTAAGATACTAAAGGAAGGGCTTAGCATTTAGCCAGGCACACAGTAAGTGCCCGGTGAGTGATTATTGAAATGTAGTAAGTTAACATTAGTCAAAATTAGGAAACGTGTTCTTAAAATTGAAGTGAAAAAGTCTACAGGAAGATTGTTATTGCTATATGTGAGTGCTATATGTGAGTGAAGACGGCAGTGTTAAGGTTTGTTTCCCTCCCTTAATTCTCTCCTTTCTTTTAGTTGACATCTCTCTTACCCAGCCTCCTCTAGCTGCTCATAAATTGTTTCTTGCACTTTTCACCCTACACATCTTCCCCTTAGGGCTTCTTTCTCTGTGCTTATCTGCACCCAGATATCCGTGTCTATAGGTAACTCTTAATACATAGCCTACTTGATGGCCTGGCAAATATGGTTGCTTCTCTACAAGTTTTTCCATTTCCTACTAACAGACATACCTGTTTCCAGATAGAGACCAACTTGAAGGGTCATGTTTGTCCTGTTACTATAGCTATGGTCAGTAAGTGTGCATTCACATACCTGAGAGTCCTATCTGCCATAGAGCCATGAACTATTTTCAATTTGTTTTTGCTTTGGTGTCTAAAGATGTGTCCAGATTATTCCCTTGTTTGTATATGGGCAGGTGGTAGCTATATGTATTAAATTCTCTGAAAGAAGAAGTCTATTAGCCAATGCTTTTGCTTGTATTTATGAATATGCACATTCTCTTTTTTTGTGGTATTGATTTTGAGATACATTATGTTCTCCATAAGTGAGCTTATGGACCATGTTAATCTCTGTTCCATTCTGTGTCTGAGTTCCAATGAGATCATCTGACAATATTTCAGTTGGAAACATATTCCAACCTTAAAAGCCTTGTTGGTTCTTGTCCCCATTTTTTGGTTTTTGGAAGAACCTCTTTTACTCTTGCTCTAAGCTATTCCCAGAAGAGAAAATCAAGTTAAAGGATCACCAATTCAGGAACAGACTTTTGGTCAATGAAATATTAGCTTGGCTACTGTTACAAACATAATAGGAAAATCATATGTCATAGATGCATAAATTAACATCATTGAAGAATTCATAATATAATGTAAAAGGTCTTAGGTTGCATTGATAAAAGAAACAAAAATGCTATTCCAGTAATAGAAAGTCATGTTCCTATTATTCTTGTCGTTTCTAATTTTGGGGGAAAAGGGACAATTTTAAACTAAGTTATTTTCACTAGAAATTAAAGAAGTGAAGAAGGAAACCACACAGTATAAGGAATAGTTAAAGGCACAGAATAAAAGGAACACATGAGAAGAGAGAACATTTCTAAGAGGTGATAGGATTTATTCAGTATGGCTCCAGAGACAAACTCAGTAATGGTTGGATGTCACCAGGAGACAGATGACAGCTAAAAATAAGAAAGAACCTGATGATTGGTGTTCCTCTGTAATAGGATGGACTGCACTGCAAAACAGGGAGTTTCCTGACACTGGAAGTACCCAAAGAAAGGCTAACTGGCTGACTGTTATGTGAGCTGGGCTTGATAACCTCCAAGTTCCGTTCCAGTCCTCAGAGGCTATGGTTAAAATGGAAATGTGAATGCATATGCAATTCCTACCAAGGAATGAAGGCTCTGACAGTAAGAGGTTAGAAAATAATGTGAAGGACAAAGACACATTTTGAAGGGAAACAAAAAAGAAGAAGAAAAGAACTAAATTTAAAAAAAAATTCTCTTGTGCATTGTCTGTGGCTGTCCCAGTGAGTGTCTGCAAACCCGCAAAGCATGGGAAAAATCAAAGAGGATAAAGAGATTTGGGAAAAACTAAGTTATTTCTCTGCATTCCTCTTCACCACAGAAAATGATGAGAAAACGGCCTGCCCCGGGGTTATTCTTCCCTGACAGTGAAGGTGAGCCTCTGTCAAGTAGTGATGTGTTAAATGAAAGCGTAAAGGGACAAGAGGAGAACTAAAAATGCCAGACATCATAGAGAAAGCATGCTAGTTCTAAAAGAATGAGAGAACAGTACTCCCGACAGAAATGTATTTCATCTTTCAAAATAGGCACTCTAAAAATTCAGTTCTGCAGGGGTTCCCTGTTTGTTATTGGATTTTAGTAATAGAACGGACACTGGCCTTTGAGGACAGGTGGCCAGGATCACTTCCTAAGGGAAGGAGGAGGATAAGCTTCTGGAAGCTGCCAGGACACAAAATCCTACATTCCCCAGTACACGAAGCAGATGTTATATGGTTTGCTGGAAAGGGAGCCTTCTCACGGAGCCTTCCAGCTCTGCAGAGTTAGGGACCTTTGGGGAGATGACAGTGGGTCTCAATGAGAGAAAGGGAATAAACGTTAAATGTTGCATTTTTTATGACTTTGTCCTACTCAGTTAATGTGCAAAGACCTACACTGGGTGTTCAAAAGTAAGACTACTACTAAGAATAGCTGGGCTCCTTCTACCCCACCTTCTCTTGAGTCTGAGCTCTAACTGTAAAGTCTGACCAGGTATTTTCAGTTTGTTATTTCCATAAAACCTCACAAGTATCTAAAAGTAAGATACAAAAGTCTCTGTTCAGGTCTAGGAAACCAAGGCTCAGAGAGATGTACTCACTATCACTGAGAGATACAGCTAGAAATGCACAGAGCCACGCTATTAATACTGGACTGTCTGACTCCAGAGCCTGCATGTGTCCCTCTAAACCAGGAGCCATGAACGTATTCTCCTGTTGTTAAGCAGAAGCATCCATTACGCTGGGATCCCTCTTCTCCCTTATAACAGTCTCAAAGTTAACAATACAAATAATAAAACAAAAATCAAAACAATTTCAGTGATACTGATATTCTCAGCAGCCCTTCACTAGACTTTGCCTATAGATACATATATATGCAAATTAGTCTAGACACATTTATAGATTCAAAGAAAAATACAGGAAGACACTAATAACAATTTGGGAATAGACAAACCTCTCTGGGTTGCATGGAAGAAATCTATGTGGGAAGCCTACCTCATTGTCCAGAAACAATGCACTGTGCTTTGCTTCAGTTATTGTCATTGGTTTGAACACCTCATTTGCAATAATAGTAGAGAGATCTGGATATTGATCCATGTTCTTAAGTCACTATAGGTTCTTGATAAATCATGTCACTTTTCAGAACTTTATTTTCCTCATTTGGTAATGATGGGACAGGACTACATTTTTGTATGGGCAGCTTTTGGTCCTAAAAGTAACAATTCTAGACGTTAGTTGCAAGCAGGTCATGAAAGATTTTGAATGCCAAGTTAAGGTATCTGGACTTTATCCTGCATACCACGGAGGAAGCACTGAAGGGTTTCAAGCTAGAGGCTGATATAACAGTGGTAGTATTTTTGGAAGATTAATCTCATAACAGGATGCAGGATGAATTGTACTAAGAAAAGCTTAGTGGTATGAAGTTCAGATAAGAGGTTAATGCAATAAACCCAGGCCTCAGCAGATAAGGGGATGAATTAGGGCCCTTTTCTGGAATCTTTATGTAGGACTATATTATTAGCCAGGCAAGGTCAAACCCCTGCTATACTTGACAGTCCTTCAAATGTTAGGAGACAATCTGCTTTTACTTGGTCACTGCTCATCCAGGATAAACGTCCTCATTTGCGTCAGCTGATCCTCAAATAAGCATTACTTAATGGGTAAAGGTATTTCAAAGCAAAGCAAACATCTAACACTTAATTGGTTGTGTTATATAACCTACCTAATGCACAGTTTATGGACATGCAAAATGAAAATAATAGTTCCTATCTTCCAACAGTTTTGAAAGGATTAAATACATATGATTTAGTTCATGGTTTGGAGCTTAATAAATGTTTGATAAATAGCAATGTATTAATATTATCATCCTATGGCATCCTATTTGTCTCCTCTGGAAATATTGCAGGTTGTAAGTGCCTTTCTTAGTTTGTGATTGAGAATTAACAACGATAAACACACTGGCTAAGTGACTTAAGGCCAGGCCCCATTTTGAGCATCTGGGCTATGCTCTTGAGCCTCATAATATTAGTCAATAAGTCACATGTTAGTATTGCTAACTCCATTTTACAGTTGAATAAATATGGTACAAGATGATTAAGTAACTTTTCTCAAGTCACACAACTAGTAGACAGTCTCAAAGCCAATATTTTACTGGGTAATCAAATTCCAGAGTCTATGCCTTCAATTGCTTTTCAAGGCTTTCTCTTTAGGGGTGTTCTGTCGAAGAGAATATAGTGTTACTGTTTCATGTACAGGCCACTGCCTAAGATTGTATTCATGGCTTTACAGCATTTGAATAACATCACTGATACATCCATTTTGCTGTTGTATTGAGTGATTGTTTCATACAAACTGCTATATCTTTTGCTATTTGGTTTATTTTTTGAAACTTAGTGTATAATATTGTAGCTGTTAATTATTACCTCATTAGTTTGGCTCAGTATTTAAACCTACTAATGTTGCTTACATTTCTGATTCTAAATTTTAAAACTATCCCATTCAGCTATTATTATCCACAAATATATTGCTTTTTATTCCCAGATTTCATCTGAGTCATTAATAAATGTATTACAAAGCATAAGAACCAAGTACAGAATAAAATCATAACTAGCAACCTATTCCTAGACTAACATTGATACACAATTAATATTCACTGGATATAATTGTTTAACTGACTAAAAATTCATTCAAACAAATCCTCTTATATTTAACAATGTTGAATTTTTATTGTAAGCATACTGTCCTTTGAAGTGTCACCAAATGCTCATTTTAAATATGCTAAAATGTGTTTTATTCTTTCCTCTGTATCAGTTATGTGACCTTCCCTTAATTCATTTAATTTTCGTGAAGCTCTGTCTCCTCACTTGAAAAACATAGATAGTAAGTCCTGCTCTACTTATTTTAATTTTTTGTTAGAATCAAATTAAAGAACATCTAAAATTACTTACTTGATGTTTCAATTTCATAATCTTATTTTAAAGAGGAAAATGTAGTAGCACTTGCATAGAATGCTAACATATATGAAGTCCTTTTGTGTATTCTTTTCCTCCTTTAATCTTCCCAACAATCCATCCGTTGGGTAGGGTAAATAATGTTATCCTTACTTTTAAGATAAAGAAACATTGATTCTGAAGAGGTTAATTTCCCAACCATATAACTTAAAATGGGCACTTGAACTAGAACTTGAGCTCAAGTCTGTTTAACTCAAGTACAGACTGTTGCTATTAAAACCAGTAAAGCCCTGAATGAAATTACAAGTTAAATGTCTACACACCCTCTGCTTTTTTGAAGGAAGAGTCATGGGATTGGTACTGTCTCGTAAGGGACATCTGTGACAGTTTTCCTGCTACTGCTGTTTCCTCATAGGGACAAGTAGGTTAATATCTGCCAAGACCCAGAGGAACAGAAATTAGCAGGTAACTTCTGAATGAAGTTGTGAAAGGAGACCAACAAAGTTTTGCTACCTCTTAGAATTGGAATTATTTAAATGTTAAACTGCTTCACAAGCACTCTTCTTTTAAAAGTTTCTGAAGCCATTAGCTAAAGGCTGTATAACACAGTTACTCTGAGAGACAAGCATCCTTTTATGCAATGGACTCTTTCAGAGTAGTGTGCAGAGACAGTATTCAGATCCTGGCAAGAAGAGGAGGCAACAGCCAGGTCACCTAACTCCATCCCACCTAACTGGCCTATTCCTAACTTCTAAATGCCTGCCCCTCTCTCATAAATAGTGCAGTGATCCAGTTACATTCAGAGCCCTGTTGATGACAATGTCTATGCATGTGCTATCTGTAAGCCATCAGTCTCCATGCCTCTTTATTTCTGGCACAAATTCTCAATTAGGAACAACCACAGGAGACCTCCCATTAACTTCATGTAAGAAGTATCATCATGGACCATGTGTTTGGAGATAAAAGAAAACTTGAGCTCATTTCCCTTCTTAAGTGATACGTAATGGTCATGTGTGATGTCAAAAGTGTGGAAATATTCTCAAGAGCAGATTCTCTATTTTTTTCAAGCCCATCTCATATATTTACATCAATCAAAAGAAAATTCTTTACACTTCCCCATTTGGATAAGTGCACAAGGCTTATTTTCTCATCAACTTACTTGAAAACCTAATTATACTGAACCAGATGTTGTGTTTAACACCAATAGATGTGGCAAGCAATTGGTTTTTGACAATGACACAAATGTCAATTCAAATTGCTCAGACTCTACCCTGCGAGCTCGATTCCAAGGCAATCACAGTCATTGCCTCATTTCTTATTTTTAGCTTATTAGATAAAAAAGAGTGAACAAGTGTTGAATGTACTGTAATATAGTGAATCTGCATGCAAGATAGATATGAGAAAAATCATTGATATCCAAAAAAATTAAGAAATAAATTTCAAACTAGAATCGTTAAACTCCTAAAATCAATTCTCACTTTCAGTTTGGCTTCATTTTCACATATAAGAATCGAAGTGAGAAAAACAGAAATTCTTATAGAAGCCCAAATTCCTCGTAACTGTAATGATAATTTTATCTATGTGGCCACTGAAAGCTATGGTTATTCTTTCTGTGGATCCCTCAGTAAACCAGAAAAAAAAAAAGCTACTTATTTTTATTCTAATTAAAACCTCTGTCTTTGGGCTTAGAGACAATCAGAAAAGCTCAAGTATATTAGTATTCAGAATGTAATGAAATGCAATGAACTCCTAGTTTAAATCACCGTGCTTGTAAGAAACTCTATTCATGTTGACTAGCTTGAGAGAAATGGTTTGATCTTGGGACTTGAAGGCATGTGTGACCTTGATCTGTTTGAAACAGGGCAGATTATAAGGCAGCAGTAACGCAGTCTCCAACTATATCCAGACACCTCGATTTAGAGCCTTTTCAACCTATAAAGAAAGCAAGCCAAGACAGAAAGGGATAATATGGAAGAAAATGCTAAATGTACTAGTAGAACCTATATAAAAATGTTGAAGATGTTTGTAAATTGATTTTAATTCCTGGTTTTTGGTTTCTGATTACAAAATAGACCAAGGTAATTGTAGAAAATTTAGAAAATTCAGAGAAACAACACAAAGAAAATGACATTTGTATATAAAGTCTTATTTCTTCAGTTCTTCATTTCCGTGCAAATGCAAAACTCAGACACAGACATGTACACACACACACACACACACACACAAAAAGGAAGTTCTTAAATGCTCTGACTGATTTATAGTTTGAATTGTCATTTATTCAGAGAAAATTTCTACATCAATCATTCAGATCTATTAGTAGATGATTATTAATTACCTATTATATCTAGCTACAGTACAATTGTGACATTTGTCATTTCTACCTTTTGTTCCTGAATATGGGAAATTCACAGATGGGGCACCATTTCCTATTCATGTCTTGAAATTGTGTTTTTTGTTTATTTCTAGTTCATAATCTTCAATAAGATAGAAAATAACTATATTTTCTAGTTATTTGTTTCTGGGGCATATTTGCATATTAATCTTTTGTTCAGCCACCTTATAGACCTATTATTTTTAATAATTTATCTAAAGATTGCATTTGCTTTTCTATGTTAAAATCACATTATTTGCAAATAATGACAGCTTTACCTACTCTTTTCTTAACCTTATTTTTCTAATATCTTTTACCCTTGGCTTGCAGAATATGATAGGATTGGATTTTTTGAATTGGAAATATTTGGATCTATTTGGCTATAAAGGAATATCATTTAAGATAGCTTGCAAGAGATCAAAGAGGTAGTTCTAAAAGGCAAAGTTATGAATTTGGACTTTATTCTAATGGGGAAGTACTAAAGATCTTCGACAGGTGATTAGATGTTCTAAGAGTTATTTGGAGTATAGGGCTAATTAAAGAGAGAAAGACTACAGAGGCTAGTTAGGAAATAATTTTCATCATCAAGGTAAGAAGTGATAAAGGAATGAAGTATTCCTGTGGGTATAAGAATAAAAAATAAGAAATTCATCTGAGGCACAATCCAGGAAGAGACTGACTTGCTATGGTGTTCAAGAGAAGAAAGAAAAATAGAGGGAGGAATCTAAAATGTCTCCTATTTTAAAGTTTGGTGACTAGAAGAATAATAATATTGGCAGAGAAATATAAAAAGCTGTAGAGAAATGGTTTAGGGTTTTGGTTTCCTGATTTATTAGTAACTTTTACAAATAGGCTTATTGAGATATACTCTACACACTATACCACTCTATTTAAATATATACAATTCAATGAATTTTAGTATATGAAATCATCTCCACCACCAATTTTCGAACATTTTTACCTTCCTCTCCCAAAACAAACACAAAACACAAACAAAACAAAACAAAAGCAGAAAACTCATACTCATTAGCAGTTAAACACAGTTCCCCTGAATCCACTATCCCTAGTCAACCACTATTCTGCTTTCTATCTCTGTAGATTTGCTTATTCTGGAATTTAATATAAATAGAATTACACATTGTGTGGTCCTTTGTGACTGGCTTCTTTCACTTAGCATACTATTTTCAAGCTTTAGCCCTGTTGCACCACGCATCCACATTGTATCCCTTTTTGTTGGTGAATAACGTACATTTCATGGAAATATAACATTCTGTTTATTTATCAATTGATGGCCATTTGGATCATTTCCACACTTTGGCTATTGTGAAAAATGCTTCTGTGAACATTCAGGTAAAATCTTTTGTGTGGATGTATATTTTCATTTCACTAGATATGGAAGTGCAAGTCATACGGTGAAACTATACTTACATTTTTGAGAAAATACCAAAATGTTTTCCAAAGCAGCTGCAATTTTTTTCATTCCCACCAACAATGTATGACAGTTTGAATTTCTCCACATCCTTGACAACACTTGGTACTATCTGTCTTTTTTGACTATAGCCATCCTGGTGTGTGTGAAATAGTATTTGACTGTGGTTTTGATTTATATTTCTCTAATGGCTAATGATGTTGATCATTGTTGCTTATGATTATTGCAATAGGCTTATTGACCATTTGTATATCTTCTCTGGAGAAATGTCTATTCAGATCGTTTGCTTATCTTTTAATTAGTTTACTTATCTTTTAATTAGTAAGTTGTAAGACTTCTTTATATAGTCTAGAGACAGCTTCCTTCTGACATACATGATTTGCAAATATTTGCTTCTATTTCATGTGAGTCTTTTCAAATTATTTTGGAATAAAAAATGTTTTAATTTTGAAGACCAATTTGTCTATTTTTATAAATCTTTTTTATATCATATCTAAGAAATTATAGCCTAACTCAAGGTCATATAATGCACTCCTCTGTTTTCCTTATAGAATTTTATAGTTTTAACTCTCATATTTAGTCTATGAACTATTTTTAGTTAGTTTTTGGGAATGGTAAAAGCAAGTTATAAGAATTCATTATTTTGCACGTGAATATCCAGTTGTTCCCACACAGTTGTTGAAAAAACTATTCTTTCACCAGTGAATTTTCTTGACATTTTAGTCAAAATCAATTGACCACAAATATGAAGGTTTATTCTGTCCTCACAGGAAGTGTTGGGCAGTTGATAAAAAATTGGTATTAATTCTTCTTTTAAGCCTTTGTTATAATTTACCAGTGAGGCCATCCTGGCCTAAACTTTTCTTTGTGAAAATTTTAGGATTACAAATTCACTCTCTTTACTTGTTATATGTCTATTCAAATTTTCTATTTATTCTTTAGTTTCATTAATTTGTGTTTCTCAGATTTTGTCCATTTTATCCATGTTACCCAACTTGTTGACATATAGTTATGCATTGTGTTCTTCTATAGTCCTTTTTATTTCTGTAATGACCATAATGTAAATTTTGAATCAGAGAATTATTTTTGTTTTTATTATTATCATTATTTTATCAAGTGAAACCTACATGGATCACTGATATATAAAGTAGGTAAAGGGGTAGCTCTTCCAAGAATCTCAGAGTTTTGGTCCCCTTGTCCTCTGTGGGGTCTTCTGAGGCAACCCTAAAAAATCCCCCACAGAACACAATTGAAAGTCCTAGGCGTAGGGCTAAGCATTATAAATTTGTTTGTTTCTGATCAACTTACTGAATTTTAGGTTTATCTGGGATATTCTTATTTGAGAAGCTAGATGTCCAGACTTAAAATATATCTTTCAGTCACCTCTCTGGGAGTGAAAATTGAAGCAACACATTTAAGTGGTTAAGAAGAGAACTGCAGTCTTCAAAAGATCAAATCAAGGATGCAAGCTCAGACAGCGTAAGGCAGGTCTGCAAAGCCAAAGAAAATATAGTACATAGGAGTGTCTGGGAGTGGACAATATTATGGAGATAAGAGTTAATAGTTTTGAAAAGACCCTTGGATTGCATGATAGGAGGGGTGCCAGTAGCTGTTTCTGTACAATATAGTACATTGTGTGCTCCATAATCAACTGTCCCCAATCATAATTATCTATTCCTTTAGGATGTACCTTACCTGGTTTGGCTTTCTCTCTCACAGAACCCAAGGGTATCTTCATAGCTCCAGGAGGTTTTTGCCATTTCTATTTGCTGCCTTAATCTACTTCTACTGCTTTGAGGCTTGGGGCTTGCCACTTTAAGAAGCAAAATCTTTATCACTTAACTGCTATACTTAGTGCATTATCTCTCCCTGGGTTTCAGCTGTTCCCACTGTGCATTTGCTGGAACAAAAATCTCTTTCTGTATTTGAGCCCAAAGTAGTTTAACCAAATAGAAAACTAAAGTAATGTTACTTTCCCAACATACCTAAATTCTGTAATCAAAAAAGACATATTTTTTTTAAAAAATTTCTATTTGCCATTTATACCCACTTCCGAAAAATTTCTGAAAATGTTTATAAACATTATCCATGTACTTATCTAAGCCATTGAAAAGTAGAATCATTTTTTTTCTTTGAGTAGTTTCTTTTCTTTTTTTTTTTTAATTTCGGAATATTATGGGGGTACAAACACTTTGGTTACTTCTGTTGCCTTTGTACCACCTGAGTCAGAGCTACAAGCATGCCCAGGCCCCAGAAAGTGCTCAGCACCCATTAGGTGTGGATATACCCATTGCCTCCTCCCCTCTCCCACCTGCCTGCCTGAATGATTTAAAAATGATCCTAGTAATATAAAGAGATAATTGAAAAAAAAGAGAGATAATTGTACCAGAAAACCTAGGAGAGAATAATTCTTGTGACTGACACCTTCTTCAGCTCTAAGACTCCTGCAGATAAAGCAGAGGGAAAATGAGGTAAAGATACTGGCAATTTTTTTTCTATTGCGCAAGCACTGATGATTTTTGGTTCAGAATTAATGGGTCACCCAAAATAAAAATTGCCTAGAGAAGTGACTGTCAAATTTTAATGTGCTAACAAATCAGCTGAGAATCTTACCACACTGCAGGTTTTGATTCAGAAGGTCTGGGGCCTGAGCATCTGCATTTCCCACTAGATCTCAAATGAAGTTGAAACACAGTAAGATCCTCTTGAAACTTTTACTGCTGGCACAATCATGTGACAATTCAGCAGAGCACAGCACAAAATGTGTTATTCTTTTAAATATCAAAAGGAAATTATAACCCAAAAGTTGAAGGTAATAAAAAGAAAACAACTAGCAAATAATCTGAAATTTTAACAACTCAAGTAGTAATGTCTCTTCTCATTCAAAATGCATCCAGACCTACAAAGAAGAACTGGTGCCTATCTTGCAGAATATTCCACAACATCGAGAAGGAAGGAGTCCTCCCCAACACGTTTTATGCAGCCAACATCACCCTGATACCAAAATCAGGAAAGGAAAACTACAGACCAATATCCCTTATGAATACAGATGCAAAAATTCTCAACAAATTCTTAGCAAACCAAATTCAGATGCTTATCAAAAAAATAATCCATCACAACCAAGTGGTCTTCATCCGAGAGATGCAGGGATGGTTCACCATATGCAAATCTATAAATGTAATTCACCACATAAATAGAAGCAAAAACAAAGACCATATGATACTCTCAATAGACATGGAAAAAGCATTCAACAATATTCAGCACCATTTTATGATGAGAATGCTTAAAAAAATAGGCATAGATGGAACTTACCTAAAAATGATGCAAACTATATATGACAAACTCACAGCCAACATCATACCGAATGGGAAAAATTGAAAGCATTCCTGCTTAGAACTGGAACAAAACAAGGTTGTTCTCTATCACCGCTTCTGTTCAACATAGTGCTAGAAGTCCTAGCCAGAGCAAACAGACAAGAGAAGGAAATCAAGGGCATCCAAATGGGGGCAGAAGAAGTCAAACCTATTGCTCTTTGCTGATGATATGATCTTATATCTAGAAAACCCCAAAGATTCTGCCATGAGACTACTGGAGTTGATAAACAAATTTATCAGAGTCTCAGGTTACAAAATGAATGTACAGAAATCAGTAGGATTCCTATACGCCAACAACAATCAAACTGAGAACCAAATCAAAGACTCAATACCCTTCACAACAGCAACAAAGAAAATAAAATACCTAAGAATATATTTAACTAAGGAGGTAAAAGACCCCATAGGGAGAACTACAAAACACTGAGAAAGGGAATATCAGAGGATGTGAACAAGTGGAAAACCACACCATGCTCATGAGTCAGCAGAACTAACATTGTTAAAATGTCTATACTATCCAAAGTGATCTACAGATTCACTGCAATCCCTGTTAAAATAACAAGAACATTTTTTTGCAGATCTAGAAAACATAATTCTATGCCTCATATGGAACCAGAGAAGACCCCATATAGCTAAAGCAATCTTAAGAAAAAAAAAAATGGGAGGCATCAATTTACCAGACTTCAAGCTATACTCCAAGGCTGTAGTAACTAAAACAGCATGGCACTGGCACAAGAACAGAGACATAGATCAATGGAATAGAACTGAGAACCCAGATACAAAACCATTCTCATATAGCCATCTAATCTTTGACAAAGCAGTCAAAAACATACACTGGGGAAAAGAATCCTTATTCAATAAATGGTGCTAGGAAAATTGGATAGCCACATGTAGAAGACTGAAATAGGGTCTGGGTTTTTCACCTCTCACAAACATCAACTCCTGGTGGATAACAGACTTAAACCCAAGGCATGAAACTATAAGAATTCTAGAAGAAAATGTTGGAAAAATTCTTATAGACATTGGCCTAGGCAAAGAATTTATGAAGAAGACCACAAAGGCAATAACAGCAACAACAAAAATTAACATATATTTAACATAAAATTTTTCAAGGATGACTAGTACATAAAAAAATACACAATAGGAATGCCACACACACACACACACATGCAAATCACATAGGCTCAAACAGATTGTGACTCCACCTGTCAGCCAGTATAGTGAAAGAAAAGTGAAAGATGTGTGATTAGAGGGTCAAAGTCACTCACAATTATCTTCAGGATTAACAAATTAAAGCTTTCAGCCATGATATACAGTTTGGTGGGAGTCCCTGTATATTTGTTTAATAAAAGAATAAATGAATTAATGTAAAATATGAAACATAGTTCAGAATGTCTATAGGTCAGATAGTCCTTTCAAGCTATGTTATATCAACAGTTAATTTTTTAAAAATTGAAATTCAGCTAGATTATCATTGTCACTGGTGCCCATTCTTTATTATCAAGCTTTCTTTCTTTTTTTTAAATTTCAGAACATTATGGGGATACAAACATTTTGGTTACATATAATGCCTTTGCCTCACCCAAGCCAGGGCTACAAACGTGGCCTTCCCCCATGCAGTGTGCTCTGCATCCATTTAGTTGTGAGTTTACCCAACCCCAGCACCTCCCTCCCACCTGACCAGCACCCAGTGAATATTAATACCATTTGACCACCTTGGTGTTGATCAGTTAGTGTCAATTTGATGGTGAGTATATGTGCTTGTTTTTTCATTATTGTGATACCTCACTTTGAAGGATGGGCTCAAGCTCTATCCAGGATAATATAAGAGGTGCTAGTTCTCCATTGTTTTTTGTAATTGAGTAAAATTCCATGGTATAGATACACTACATTTTATTAATCCACTGAGGTATCGATGGGCACTTGGGTTGTTTCCACATCTTTGAAATTGTGAATTGTGCTGCCATAAATATTTGAGTACAAATGTCTTTATTATAGAAGGTCTTTTTTTCCTTTGGGTAGATACCTAGTAGTGGGATTGCTGGATCAAATGGTAGTTCTACTTGTATGTCTTTGAAGTATCTCCATATTACTTTCCACAGGGGTTGTACTAATTTGCAGCACCACCAGCAGTGTAAGAGTGTTTAATCTCATCACATCCACACCAGCATTTGTTGTTTTAGGACTTTTTGATAAAGGTCATTCTCATTGGATTTAGGTGATATCTCATTGTAGTTTTGATTTGCATTTCCCCAATGATTAGAGATGTTGAGCACTTTTTTATGTTTGTTGGCCATTATTCTGTCTTCTTTCAAAAAGTTTCTGTTCATGTCCTTTGCCCATTTTTTGATGGGGTTGGTTTTTTTTTTGTTGTTAATTTTCTTAAGTTTTATATAGGTTCTTGTTACCAGCCCTTTATCGGATGTGTAGAAAACAAACATTTTCTCCCATTCTGTAGGCTGTCTATTCGCTCTAATGATAGTTTCCTTGGCTGTGCAGAAGTTTTTTAATTTGATCAAGTCCCATTTATTTATTTTTGTTGCTGCCATGTTTGCTTTGGGGGTCTTCTTCATAAATTCTTTGCCTAGGCTGATGTCTATAAGAGTTTTCCCAACATTTTCTTCTAGAATTCTTTAGGTTTCACGTCTAAGGTTTAAGTCTGTTATCTATCATGAGTTGATTTTTGTGAGAGGTGAGAAGTGGGGATCCAGTTTCAATCTTCTGCATGTGGTTATCCAATTTTCCTAGCACCATTTATTGAATAGAGATTCTTTTCCCCATGTATATTTTTGTCTGCTTTGTGAAAGATTAAATGACAATATGAGGATGGTTTGTATCTGGGTTCTCAGTCCTATTCCAAAGGTCTATATCTCTGTTCTTGTGTGAATACCATGGTGTTTTGGTTACTATAGCCTTGTAGTAAGGCTTAAAGTCTGGTAGACTGATACCTCCCAATTTGTTCTTTTTGCTTAAGATTGCTTTGGCTATATGAGGTCTTCTCTGCTTCCATACAAAGCGTAGAATTATTTTTTTCTAGATCTGTAAAGAATGATGATGGTATTTTGATAGGGTATTTCTTTGTTTTAATTGCTTCTCATACATGCATATGTTGGGCTTTCTTTTTTAAATACAATCTGACAATCTCCATCATTTAATGAAACATTCAATCTGTTCATATTTAGTGTAATGACTAACAGACTTGATATTAATAATTCCACTATATTTAATTATTATTTATTCCTTTTTGTGTTTTTTCTTTAACCCTTCTTTATTTCCGCAAGATTTTAATCATTATATTTTTCTCTTTGTTAACTTAGAGTTTCATTACCTCTCTCTAATTAGTAACATTTTTTTCTTTTATTTGAAAATAAAATATCAAATATTCCACTTCTCCCCTAATTTGCCCTTTTCCTCAGTTCCACAATTATTCAGATTCTATGCGAGTATTTTTCTTCTCTGCATGATTCAAGTTTTTATTTTTTTTTTCATTTAATCCACAGGTTATCATCTCCCATTCACTGAGTCCTTCTACTTCACACTGACATCTGATTGGCAGCTCTGATGTGGGAAAAGTAAGTCTCAGAGTGGCAAAGAGAGAGGAAATAAAGGTACTAGAAACATAGGCATGGTTGAAAGGAGGACTGGACTCACTCTTCTTCCCAGGGCCTGAACCTCCTGAAGGAGAAATCTCTGAAACCTGGTAGAGGTAAGGAAGCAGCTATTATTTATCTTTATTTCCTTCAGCTTTCTTGCATTGTTGAGCTGAGAACATATAACCTTCTTCTGACATGAATAGCTGTGTCCACAAACACTAAGAAAGAAGGTACACATTTCTTTTCTTGCTTTGTTTAGAAAAAACTGGGGGGGAGGCAAGGCAAAAGTTCCAAAGTTTTTAATTTGATCCAAAATTAAGAACTTTGGCTAATTCAAGTATTAAATTGAAAGCTGCTTCTGGAAAACAAATTAGTAGGGGAAAAAAGTAAAATGACTAAAATTTCCATACCTCTGTCTATTGGTCCTCTAAAATCCTTCACCTCATCCCATATTTCATGCACATAATAGAATCTAAGAGGAGGAGAAGCCCTTTTCCTTGTGGTCCTAGATCAATAGCAAAAATAAACATCAATGCTTACAGTGCACCCTCATGAAAGGCATCCATATATATCGTCTTATTTCATCCTCACAGCAGCCCTTTGAGATAGGTGCTATTTTTGTCTCCATTTCCATCTCAAATTGCATAATCCTAATCTCAGAGGTTAAATGCTTTACCCCTGAAACAGAAGCCAATAAACAGTCCAGTTGGTACTCAGATGAGATATCTGATTCAAAATCATGGGCTCTTTCCAATATACAGCACTGCCAGGAATGGTGTAGCTGCAGCTCCTTTGCTCTACACTCTTGAAATTATCAGTGAATTCTTCTCCAAAGAATATTTACTAAATAATCTCATTTAGAAAGAAATAGCATCTGGAATAGTTGCACTGCTAACTCAATCAGTTTCATTATTTTCAATGAATACAAGTTAAAGTGGATGAATATTAAAAGCATTGTTTCTCTGATGTTTTGAAGCATGTGACCATGCTCCAGGATCAACACAGTATACAATGTGCAAACCCCCATCTTTAATATTCAGAAAGTAATCACTACAAATGATTAAACATCCATGACTTTCCAGTCTCTATGCTAGATACTTTATATATTTATTTACATTACAACCCAATAAAGAAGATATTATTATCTCAACCTACTTATGAAACCCAAGAGGCTCAGAGAAGTTTTGTTCAAGGTCACACAGGCAGAATTTCGGAATTTGATTCCAGGTTTAACCGTTATAGCAACTTTGCCTTTCTTTCTGTTCTTGTGGTCCTCCTCCTCCCCCTCCTCCTCCCTCCTATTCTTCCTTCCTCTTCTTCTTTTGCTTGCTCATGTTTTCTTATTCTTACACATTTACTTTCCCTTTTCTGGTCCACTCTGTGCAAAGTTCTCTGCAGTAACATCATAGAACAAGAAACGGTTCTTTGACACTCAGAAACTGAGACTAGTGAGAATCATTTGTATCACAGATGCTGTACCATGTAAGACAAATACTCCAAATTTACTAATTCTGTTTTCAGGGTCCATATCATGAGCTAACTTCCTAGGAGTAATTAACTCAAAGATTTTTGTGACATGATAGAATTTTATGCACAGAATTTAAGGATTTCCACTCTCATACCTATATTTAAATCTGTTCCTGGTGATGAAAATGACAATGAGGCTATACCTGATTCCTCTGAGACACAGAACTCTACTGATCCTGTGTCCACAACAGATCTGAAGTATCTTGTCATTTGAGTAAAAATTTTATTTTGGAAATGCTGCCCATAGGTGCCATGTTTTAGGGTTATTTATTCTATAATTTTTATATCGTGGCATAAGTATGTCCTATGGGCCTTCATGCTCCCTTAAGGAATCTTTAAGAATTTAATTTACTCAGCAATATTTCTCTTATTTTTTTCAGCTATATTATTTAGGGAACTGTGAACTAATGGTGGTGATGATCACTTTTGGTGCTGAAAAAAACTTTAGCATTTATAATATTGTAACACACACATATCCCCCGTTTTATACACAGGAAACTGAGACTTGGAAAAGTTCAACAATTTGTCTAAGATCACATAGTCACATAGTTTGCTGGTAGTGCACCTGAGATTGTAATCCAGGTGTTTAGGCTTCCCGTCTAGGCAGCCTTCCAGTGCACCACCCATTCCTCTGTCTGAACTGGAGAAAAACTAAAAATAATGAGAATAAAAATAAAAACTAATACATATCAAGTGCTTACTATGTATATAGGTACTGTTTTAAGAGCTTTACATAAGATAGTTTATTTCATCTTCATTATGATGCTGTAAGGTGAAGACTATTATTATCCTCATTCTACATAGGAAGTAGTTAATAAACTTGCTCAAGATCATATTCCTAAACAGAGTAAAAATTTCAACCCAGGCCTTCTGACATCGGAAGCTGACTTGCTAACTGTTACCCTATTAGCATATTCCCAGGTGTGAACCAATTAATGACTTTAAAGGCAAACAGAAAATGTGTATTGTAGATGCTGTCACTTGGGTGGTAGAGACTGCAACAAGGGGATCCACTGAATATGCTAGTTTAGGCAGCATGGCTTGGTTTTCTAAGTTTATCCCTGGGTATAAATAGAATTTCATCAATTATGTCTCCATACATCTGACAGCTGCAGCAGGAGGACCATCAGGAGGCTTTGCAAGCACAATAACTGCCTTTTTCCTGGATGCTCACAGGAGACTACAAACCAATGTGTGCAGAAGAAAGGAGGCAGATACAACAAACTCCTAGGACTCAATTCCCTTCCACAAATAGCTAATTTACTTCATACAATCCATTCCATTCACCTCCTGTGCAACATTTCATACTACAACTTTCAAAAGCAATTTGAACTCCACTGCCTCAGTTATGAGACATGAGATAACAGGGCTACTTATTTAACTTATTCACCTTCACATCTAGTTAAAAAGATTCAAGAGTGCAAAGTCCAAGATCTGAGAGTTATAAAGATAGATCTATGTGATGGAATAGAATGGAGTTCCACACTGGAACAGATGCCACTCAGTACTCCATCCTAGATGCTAGCACCAAAATGTATATGACTTTATCTGTCCCTGAGCAGCAGTCTATTCCTGCTTGACACATTATAGGTGCTCAAAAATATGTATTGAGTAAATTAATCTGAGTTGAATTATAAGTAGGAGTTAGGGGAACCAGATAAAAGCCTGGAACCAGAATCTAAAAATTATAAGCACTTTTCTCCGAGGGGGCAAATAGAAGGTGTATTCACATCTGGCAAGCACTCGGTAAAAGTTTTAAGTCAAGACAAGGGAATATTTAGAGTCAAGCATGAAATCAGGAAAGGAAAAGATGTAATGAGCCAAAAACAAGAATGCCTGAAAGTGAGGCAAGAGCTCTTAGCTAAAGAGCCCTGAATACTTTTGCAGACACAGGTAGTACCAATGATTGTTTTCCCAATACTCAAAGTCAGTGGAGTGGGATCCTGCCATACCTACATGATGTTGGAGGGTCATGAATGGCTATTTTTGGTGTTATGGACCTATCATTCATGAAATCTTTAAAAGCTTTTATGCTTTTAGATTGTTCTATTTTTTTTTTTGACAAAATAATAGAATTATCAATTAACATACTCTTTGAGAAGTTAGATCTCCTTTTACTTACCACTTAATTGTTCTGTGACATTGAGTATATTATACAACTTTACTGAGCCTTAAATTACTCTAAGTAACATGGGAGTAAATACCACTTGAATGGCGAGGCATAATTTTGAACAGTACCCAGCCCAACCAACTGAAGTAAAGACATGAGTCTTTACTGGACCAGGAACTCAATATCTGATACATCTATAATAAGGCCAACACAAATATTACTTTCATTATTAGAAATGGAGCTCAGGTCACAAGAACTAGTAGTCTTATTACAGTCAGCACTCTTCAGGGCACATGTGCTCAAAGCATATGTTCCATTCAACTTGTCACACTTTAAGAGAGACATTAACAAATTACTGCATATTAGCTGCTTGTAGGAAGGGGTCCTGTCTTTACATGTCTTTTTATCTTCCCAGCAGCACACTCAATACCCTGTATTCAGTAAAAACTTGATAAAAGCTTTCTGAGTGGATGAGTAAACAAATGATTATAAAACTATGGCAGAGTAGGTATGGGTATAGAAGCTGAGCTGGGAGAAGAATAAGTGAAATATTAATATTTTTTCTGAAATACTCTTTTCCTCCCAGAAAGAGAACCATGAAAAATGGAAGAAAGTTATGAAAACCAAAATGTGGCCCATTGTAAAAAGGAACTTCATAACAATTAGAGCCATCTGGAGCAGAATGTGAACAGTGGTGAAACTGCACCTGAGGTGTCAAGCCAGGTGCGAATGACCAGTCAGAGTCAGCACAGGGAATTGCTGTGTTGTGTGGGGAAGCTGCCTACATAACTGCTTGGATTACTTCCATTGATAAACCTATGATTTTATGAAAGCTGACCCCCATGTGTAAAAGTAATTGTAAACCTGGGACCTCTTGCCAAAGTATTAGTGGGGTAGAGTTTCATAGAATGTTAGAAATAATGTGTGTACACACTACACACACACACACACACACACACACATACACACATACACGTTTTCTTAGAAACCTTGTATGCATTCAGGTAAACAGGACATTATTTATAACATGCCTCTTTACAGAAGATGAGAATTAAAAGTACAATTCCCTTTGTTTGTTAAGTTATGAAAGTCTTTTTTAAATAAAAGCATAAAAATGTCATTTGCAACACTGATGAAAATATCATCAGGATACATGGTATATGCACATAAAAATTCAGATGTTGGTAAGTGGATCTTACTCTGTAGTTTTGGGGTTCCTTGATGCAGTGTAAATAAAGTCTCTGTGGCAAGTGACCAGTTCTTTCTAAGAAACCACTCATCCTTCTGTGCCTAACATTGGCTGAAATAGGGTAAAAAACTGATTAGACTGAAACAATTCATCAATTGCTTGACTAATAGGGAACCTGTACAACTGAATCATCCAATTAGTTTGTGTAGATGGAGCAGGAAGCACATTCCTGGGACAGTGTGAGGAGTGTACACAGCCTACCTTATGCCATGCCAGTTGTGGTCACCAGAACGCAAAATCTGGCTTGGAAATTTCACATCTTTACTGACTATAGTAGAAAAAAAAAATGGTAAATTGTTTAAGTAATAATTTTTATTGATTTTATCATTTATGACCTCTGTTTTGATAAGAAGCAATAGTACTTTCCCTGTGGTTGCCAGATGTGTGGCTAGATGACTTAAAGGAAACATCTTCCATAAAATCTGGCATCAGATTTATGATAATGATCTAACAATCCTCTGCTCTACTAAATCTACCAAATGGCATTGTAATTAAGGTTTATTTAAAGGTTGACATTTGATAGGCATTAAATATGTAATAGTTTATTTAATCATAATGGCACTCCTCTTACAGAGATCCTATTATAATCCCTGTTTAATAGATAAGCATGTTGATGCTCAGAAAATTCTGCAAGTATATGAGAAAATCACTTTCTATCATCCCTTTGTAAAGTATATTTTCCCGTGATAAGATCCAAAACATTCTCTGTCAGGCAACATATA